>NC_048303.1:1202814-1213070 GCF_013100865.1 Trachemys scripta elegans
GAGGAAGCCCAGCTCCATGCAAACCTGGGGCCGATGTAAAACTGAACAGGGGATCTAAACTGCTGCTGAAGCAATGTGTTTGCTGCATGCACCCTGTCTGCACTGTCCCCATTCCGAGCCTCTCCAAGCCCATCCCTGCTGGCAGGTGCCCTCTGTGACGGGAGCGGGGTTCAAAGGCAGCCTGTCAGAATCCTAGGGAGGTGGTGGAATCTCCTTCCTTAGAGGTTTTTAAGGCCCGGCTTGACAAAGCCCTGGCTGGGATGATTTAGTTAGGGTTGGTCCTGCTTTGAGCAGGTGGCTGGACTAGATGACCTCCTGAGGTCCCTTCCACCCCTGATGTTCTAGGATTCTGACAGGCTGCCTTTGAACCCCGCTCCCGTCACAGAGGGCACCTGCCAGCAGGGATGGGCTTGGAGAGGCTCGGAATGGGGACAGTGCAGACAGGGTGCATGCAGCAAACACATTGCTTCAGCAGCAGTTTAGATCCCCTGTTCAGTTTTACATCGGCCCCAGGTTTGCATGGAGCTGGGCTTCCTCAAGGACCAAGCAGCGTTTAAGAAAGCTCCACCCTCTCCTGGCAGCAGGGGAGAAGACTGGGATATCCACAGACCTGGGGAAGCAGCAGGGTGCAGGGAGATGAAAGTTGAGGTCACAGCAAAAGCCCTAAGGTGACCCACCTTCCTGGTCAGACTGAGCCACGTCAGCAGTTTCTGGCCTCATTTAGCATCCCACATGCTCATCTAGAGAGTCTATTAGAGAACAGCTTTTACTGGGGAGTCTGAACAGGGCAGCACAGGAGCAAGGGAGAGCCAGGACTATTAACCCTCAGCCAGTCCTGCCCTCGGGGCCCTGGGAGGTTCTTCTCCAGGGTCGTTTTTCTAGAGCTTTATACAGTGCTCAGTGATGGGACTCTCCCGTCTCCCGCGGGGAGCCTCTCTCACCCTCAATTCAGCTGTGTTTGCCTTTCGATTTAACCCCCCCACTCCTAGGTACACCCCAACTGAAATAAAAGTCGTGTTCGGATTAATCCCCCCAGGTGGTTTGTTTCTTCACTGGAGGCAGGCGATTCTGATTTTAGACAGCAGAGGACAGCTGCAGTTCAGACAGTCCATCGCAGCAGTGACATACTGAACTGGAAAAAAGAGACTATCAAGGTGCCACAAGTACTCCTGTTCTTTTTGCGGATACAGACTAACACAGCTGCTACTCTGAATACTGAACTGGCTCAGTCATGGGCAAGTGATTTTAAGCGCGAGAACTGCCAGGATGGAGATTTTCTACAACTCTTGCGGGTCTTTCTTACGTGCTTAGATAAACCAGAAAAACTAGCTACCCCAGCTCCCAGTAAAGCTTCCAAGCCACGCACTGGGAATTACAGCAGCCCCACCTTCTGTGCAGCACGCGGAGGCTGCAGTGAGAGCGCCTTCCTGTCACCAGTTCCCAAAGAAGCTCTTCAGTTCTCTTCACACGTTGCTGATGTGCCTAGTTCTCCCATGCCCACAGGGAGAGGATACAGAGACTCCTGCCACTAATCATTCAAACAGCATCACGCTAAGAACAGAGACTTTGGTCGCTAACTGCAGAGAGATTCCTTTCTGCTCCCGAGGGCACAAAGGTATCTTTGACCCCTGCAGATTTATGGTGATGCCTCAGAAAAGCCGATGCACCTACTCATTAAGCCTGCTGGGGAGAACACATCTTGCTAGCGGAGCAGCCTGATTACACCAGACCTTCTGCTCTTTTAAGTGCTAAACTCTTTTGCTGATTAATGCAAATGCTATTCTCTGCTCTCTCCATCCTCAGCAAATAGGGCTGCAGAAGCTTTCACATTCTACTAATAAGGCTGTGCGTGGTGGAACAGCTCCCTACTCCATGCCAACAGGGAGACAACAGCAGCGACTTAGTTTCAAAACAAGAATCTATTACTTAAATTGGGAAAGGCTTTGAAACATGTAGGTCAGTACGTACCAGCAAGAACAAAGGAAAGGGGGGAAAAAGAGTGGGACTAGTGCACAAGTAACACCACTGCACAGACACACTAAGCCCCAGTGAAAGGAAAAAGGGGGCAAAGAGCGTCTGTAGCTAGAGAATCTGTGCGAAGGAAAGAGTTAGTAGTGAGAGTTATTCTGCAGCCCATATTTGATCAAGGATATAAACACCTTGTGACGTTGTGCAGTCTATATGGTTTTATAAAAAACTTGATAAGTCAATNTGTCTTGCTGAGCCAGACACTCCCGTCTGGCTCCGCAAGACAGGGTGCTGGAGTCCTGAGCTGGCAGGGAAAACAGAAGCAGGGGTAGTCTTTGCACATCGGGTGGCAGCTCCCAAGGGGGTTTCTGTGATCCAACCCGTCACACACCTTTCATTTCTATGCTCTCAAGAAGCCTTCAGAATAACCGGGTGAAAAGCGAAGAAGGGCCCATTTCGTTCATGAAGCTATCAGAGTGAGCGGCAATGACTGCCTTGATATAAGTCCCCGTACATCCTTCTTCCTTATCTAACTGGCATCTTTGTGTGATGAGGGCAAGGAGTTGGGATCGCATGCTGAAAACTGGCTTTGATTGGCCACTGAATAATTAGTCGAGAACTGGGTCAAGCGATTATCTTTGGCTCTTAGGAGAGACGGCATCGTCTGGGTGTTTGTTCTTCCCAGCTTTGGTAGTAGTAACCTTGTTTCAGAGGCAGGAATGAGTCATGGGGATAATTCCGGACACGCCTGTGAACATTCGCTACTTTTTTTACGTATAAACGCTTTCTTGCTTACAGCAGCACATTTAAACCCACCCGGCTAACTGGGTACTCGCACGCCTCCAAGCCATTCACCATCCCAGTCCCTTACCTTCTTCCCCATACTGATCATAGACAGTCCTTTTCTTGGGATCACTCAGGACATCGTAGGCCTCTGCGATCTCCTTGAACTTCTCCTCTGCACTGGGGTCTTTGTTTTTATCAGGGTGATACTTCAGGGCCATTTTCCGATAAGCTTTCTTGATCTCATCTTCGTTTGCTCCAGACTGGAGCCCCAAGGTCTTGTAATAATCCTTTCCCATGACTGCGACGTTGCCTCCAGTCGAGTCTTTATTCCTGAAAGGAGACAGACAGTGCTCTGTAATGCATGTATTGCCCGACAGCGTTAGGGGAACCGGCAATTCTCCTGCTCCCTCCCACCACAGACTTACCCCAGACCAATTTCATGTTCCCATCACAGCCATGGTCAGCTCTCCATAACCTTTGCCCAATTTACATCTTACACATTTTCTGTTAAGGGACCAATTCAAGACCCTGCAACACATTTCACCATGTCTAGTGGTCCGAGCAGGGCATCGGGAAACAGGCCCACTCTGCCACTCATTTCACCTTTCTGTGCCTCAATTTCCCAACCTGTAAAATGGGAATCGTGATGCTCCCCCATTGTGACGTGCGTTGAAGTTTATGGATACAAAGTGCTAAGCTAGTGCACAGTACTGTTATATGGCTGATCTGACTAATAATGTCACATGAGGCTGTGACCTGAGCAGCAGTTCTGCCCACCTACGAATGGGTGGGGGTGCATGGGGGAGGAAAGTCTAGGGTGACCAGACAGCAAGTGTGAAAAATCGGGACAGGGGGTGGGGGGTAATAGGCGCCTATAGAAGAAAAAGCTCCAAATATTGGGACTGTCCTTATAAAAAAGGGACATCTGGTCACCCTAGGAAAGTCTGAACTCAGCAGCCCCTCTCCCAAGAGCAGCAGCCTCACATGACTTCACTAGCAAGGTCCTCCGCATGCCTGGGTCCTCCAGGGAAGGAAGAAACCAGGACCATAAATTTCTAATGCAAAAAACAAGCAGAACTTTAACCAAAAAACCCAAACCAATTTGAGGTGACCCTTTTGCCTCAGTGCTAGGGAAGAGTGAGAACCAAAGGGGCTTGCGTGCTGTGCAGTTCACCTTAAAGGAACTTGAAACATTTTGTTCTGCAAAGTGATTGGCGTTCATTTGGGGATAAGTGCTTCTCACCACGCAAGAGCTGTAATTTGTATGTAAAGACGACAAAGGATGAAGCTGTTAGATAGAAATATCTTGTGATGATGGGAAGATATTTATAAAGTGTTTTCTAGCCTAGCGAGGACTGTGTTAGAGAGTCTGCAACTAACAAATTATGTAGCCGTAAATTAGAAATATCAGTAACCCTAGGCATGGCTAAGTCTCATATCCTGACACAGTGCAATGAAGTCAGCCACACATAATAAACTCACTGGATTCACTTTCTCCGTGGCATGGGACAGCCTGAAGGGCAGGGAGATGGCATAGGACACCTAGCTGGCCCAGAACCCAGGAAAGGGACCGGGGCAGACAATGGCATTCCACAGGCACCAGGCTGAAGACTGAAAGCTGTCAGAGTCCTGGAAAATCGTGAGAGCAGCTGGAGACGTACACATGCTCAGAGATCTAGGGCAGGAGTTATGGCAAAGGCTCAGCAAAGTTCACATTTCTCAGATGTCTCTTCCCAATATCCTGCTTCCTAAAGAGGCACATTCAGCGCCTGAGTGAGGAAGGTGAGTGAGAATCGATTTCCTGTTAATCAGTTCCATGGGTAATTAGAACTAATCACCCCGTATGTGGCAGTAGCAATTGCTGGAAGCACACCCAGAACGGCAGGCCTGCACACAAGTAGCGTAGGAGTTCTATTGTTAGAGACAGAAGAAGGCCTCTGGGGGCGTAAAGAGCATCCCACAGCATTCTCCCAGCCCAGCTTCTAAATGCCAGCACGTTTCCGGACCCATACACCCCCAAAGCATTCCAGCTTCTGCGCTAGCAGCACCTGCATTTCAAAAACCCACCCAGACAGTCCCAGATTCTCTCTCCCTTGCCCACAATACTGGTCTGCTGGCTCCTAATACTTCGCTCACTACATACAAGGGGGAAAACACAATGGGACTGGAATGCCAGTGAGTGAGGATATTGAGCTGAAAGCTTGTTTTCCTCGGTAGCCGGGGCTAACGTCTCTGCTACACTGCCTTTCCTCTCCACGCACACACACAAACGCCTGTGCGGGCTCTCAGCATCTTGTGATTAGCCTACCCTAACATCCTCTTGGCTGGCTTTGACAGACCCCATCTTCTCCTGCTCACATCAATTTAAAATCCTGCCACCACGATAATTTTCATAGCTCTTCGCTTTGACCATGTCACCTCTCTCTTTGCAACCCTCTGCTGGCTCCCCGTTCTCTATCCTGCCAACAGAAAGTACTTGCCCACACTTGCAAGGCCCTTCATGGCCTAGCCCCATCGGCTCTTATTCATTAGTGAGATGTTGACTCCTGCCTCCTATTGGCCAGTGATGCCAGCCTTCATCACTCAATTTCTAAGTCTTCAAACAAGCACCTCCGCGCTTTCTCCCACGCTGCCCCTCACACGGGTAGGCACTCCCCATACAGATCCCCACAGCTATCTCCTGGCCCTCCTTCACACTCTGCTTTGCCGTGATGCCCATGACAAACCGGACAAGGAATACGCAGCTGGTGTGCTAAGACCATGCCTGTCCTGCTGACCAATACTGGGGATATCGACACCTCCTGGTGGAGATGTAAATTCCAGCTTGAGGAGACGGACCCGCGCTAGCTCTGATCAAGCTAGAGGGCTAAAACATAGCAGTGTCGCAGCGACGGCGCGAGCACCGGGAGGCGTTAGCCACCCCGAGTGCACACCGCCCAAGATGGTAGGTCTGTACTAGGGGTGGCTAGTCCTCCTGCCGCGGCAGCTACACTTCTATTTTTAGGGTGACGCTGTTTCCTCAAACTGGAATTTATGCCTCCAGCTCACAGTGTAGACAGACATCCCCTTGTCTTATTGTTTCCTTGTGCTTCTTCATCCATCTGTTCATATCCACCTGTTGTCGCCCATCGCACACTTATGTTGTAAGAGACTAGAGCCAGGGACCATCCTTTTGTTGTGTCTGTACGATGCTTAGTGCAACGGGGTCTCGGTCTGTGACTGAGGCTTCCAGGCACTATTGCAAAACAAATAAATAAAACAAACAGACAGGCCAATGGTCATCTAGCTCTACATTCGATCGGAGAGTGGGCCATGTCAGATGCTTCAGAGGAAGACAAACCTCCCATCATGTCCCTAACCAAGCAAGAGCAAGCCACATAGAAAGAGGCACATTTCTTCCTGACCCCTGAAGCATGCTCAACCTATGCCCTGAAGCATGAAGTTGGAAAGCCTTGAATGTTATCCCGGTTGCTGTAACTGCAGATGTTTTAGTACTCTCACCTCTGGATTAGTGGAACACAAAAGTGCAGGACTTTGGCTCCTACCCAATGCAGACAGTCCAACCCTGGGGAGGGAATTACCCTGCCAAAAAAGACTGATTCTTTCTGCCGGTCTCTGGCAGAAGTTAAAGATCCTAGACACACTTTTACAAGAGAAAAGGACAGTCCCAGTCCCAGAGGCTTGACCAATGTTCTCTCTCTCAAAGACTCCTGTTTCCACAAAGGTGTATTTGTCCACACAGTTACTGCGCCACCAGTACTGGGCTGTCTATTTAATAAAGCCGGCTTCTATTCTGCTCCTACAACGCGGCCACTGTAAGCTCCTGGGAGGGGTAGGAAGCATAGGGGAAGGACTTGCAGGTCATGCAAGAACCTCATTTGATAGGTAATCACCATGTTCTAGTCACATTGTGAGTGCCCTCCTTAAGGTCCTTCATCAGGTTGGGGGAAGAGGAAAAAGAATCATAGAATCTCAGGGTTGGGAGGGACCTCAGGAGGTCATCTAGTCCAACCCCCTGCTCAAAGCAGGACCAATCCCCAGACAGATTTTTGCCCCAGATCCCTTTACATGGCCCCCTCAAGGGCTGAACTCACAACCCTGGGTTTAGCAGGCCAATGCTCAAACCACTGAGCTACCCCTCCCCCCCGAAGAAGAAAATGTGCAGTAGTTTTTGACGCTGTCAAGTCTTTTGTCTGACTACTGCCCACGCTCAGAGAGGCTTTTTCAAGCAGGGCAGCTGAGAAAAAAGCAGCACGCCGAGATTTCCCCAGAAAGGCGCCCAGAGCAGGGGCGGTTAGATGACCGGTCTCAGAGAACATCACAAAATCTTGCAGGTCATTCAGTGGGTTAGCCCCCTTTCTGACGCAATCCTGCATGTATGCATTGATCAAACACGACTCTGCCCCTGTAATAGCTCCCCTCCCACCCGCCCAGAATCAGCTGTCTATTTCCACAACTCTTCTGTCAGATTCTGCTGGATCACACTTTAACTCTGAATCAGCCAGGAGGCATTCTGGGCCAAGATTTTCAAAATGGTCTAGTGATTTCGGTGCCTGATATTTCAGGTCCCAGCTGAGACACTGCAAGGTGGATTGAATTCCAGAAATTACTGAACACCCATCTTTGAACATCAGGGACCTTTCAGGAATTTCAAGTTGGTGACCCAAAAACTGAGGTGCCTCAAATCACTAGCCACTTTTGAGAACCTCGGTCCTAGCCTCAGTCCTAGCCTAGCATGGCATCAGACAGTGCGACTACTGGGGTCAGTGAGACAGTGGATATCAATCATTTGATACAATCATCCTACTAAGTTCATGTAAAGCAGCAATCCTACATGGATGGATGAGGTCATAAGATTTTCCATCTCTAACTTCTGATTCTGTGGTCATGACATGATAACAAAGACCATTCACAAGACAAAGATGGGTGCTGATGGAGAGCTCTTTGGTTTGTAACACATTTGTCTTCATTAATGAGCATTTATGGAGAATACACAAGCATGAGACAAGTAAACTGACTTACCGAAACTTTAGAAACATATTCAGTGTCCAAGCACTCATTTTTAAAGGCTCTAACTTTATTTTAAACATCAAACTGGCAACAAATTCTTCAACGCTGACAGTTACCAAGACTTCTTCTGGTCTGGAATGGGTGGTGGTACGGGATGAAGAGAAGCAAATGACTCACTCAGAGCATAAGCAACCGCAAAGGCACTCAGCTCTACAATTGCTATTCTGACAGCATGGAAGAGATTCCTCAGTAAAGAATGAGGCATTTCCGATTCAGCGGAACGGCTCTGGACCTATGCTGAACTCCGCTCTGAGACCAGCCAACACAGTTCTAAAATGGGAAGGATGGAAGGGTTGACTGCTGGAAACAGGACTTCCAAGTGAGCTGAGCAGTTCAGAAAGCAGCCTCCATGCTTGATGAAAAAAGCTTTCCTTTGTGTGCTTTCTAGCCGCACTAAGCAATCCCCTCCCCGTTACAGAATGGGGAAGAAACCATTCAATGAAGTCACTTGACAAGCAGTAATTCTCCCTAATTGGTTTCTTGCTGCTTGCTTGGACTGAAAGAGCACTGGTCCTTCTAATTCAGGCTGTAATTCATCATGCACAATTCCCAGAGCGAGACCCTTCTATTAGTCGGCTCGGACGTCCTTGTCATTTATAAACGTGGTGTCAGAAAGGATGAGGTGCCTCTGGAATTGCAGCAACACTGCTCTACCCCGGAGTCGGTTAGTTACCTTTATCTTCTCTAATGCAGCCACCTACTGCAGTTAAGCAGGTAAGAGGATGGATGTAATTAGAGCGGGGAATACACCATCCCCTGGCTTCACCAGAAATTACTTGTTTGACGTCTCAATTGTGTCAGTGGCACTTTACCCCACGGACAAACCAGAGACAGAGAAAACTAGGACAGCGACACTTCCTAAGTCAGAAAAAAGTAACATTAACCATTTTGGACCTCCCTGTCCTCCCCTTTAAGACCCCAGGCTCAGTGTATGTCTGTTTCCTGCCTGCAGGCTGTATTCACTGCTCTGCCCCTTCTCTCCTGAGCAGAAAGGGGCTTGTGAACACTGCATTTTCAAACAGAGGGACTCTCCCAAATTTCTAATGCTCCCATCACTGAGGCATCTGATGGATGCTTCTTTCAGACTGGATATCGCAGAGTCTGAAAAGTCACCTTCATGCATATGTTTATTGCTCTCACTGCAGGCTACCACTGTCATTCACCTGATAAAAGACCAACGGCAGGGTAATAAACAATGGGTAACTTCACAACAAAACAGCAAAGGTAGTTCTGATTGTACAGCATATCACTCATTTAACAGAGACAGTCCGGGCTCGCTGCACAGTAACATAGCACTAGCAGAGCGCTGCTTCATGCCTCACCTGAGAAAATACTGCTTCTGAAATTAAGTCATTGCCATCAGCAAATCCCTTACTTTCTTCTGTTGTTAACTCCACACTAACACAGGACTGCAACACGCACTCAAGCATTGAAGGTCACAGATGGAGTACATTTAGATATAAAATGCCCAGAGAGATTTGCAAGTTAGCAAAACAAAAAACAAAAAAACACAGCCACCAACAACCCCCCTCAAACAATGTGCGATGTTCTGTCCCCTTCAAACAATCTAACACAAACTGCTGAATTCTAGAGAAACCCAGACCAGCCAGCTCTTTAGAACTAGGGACAATTTCACGCTCACTGAACGATTGTTATTTCATGAAAACAAAAAGGACACCGATTACACACTGATCAGCAAGGCAGGACAGGCAAAGACCCAGATGCACCTAAGGAATCCAAGACAGACAACAGAAAGGCAGACCCGAACTAACACAAGGGTTTGCAACTAAACAAAAGTTTCTTCATCTTGCATCTCAGAAATAAATGAGAGCCTCTAAATCAGAGAAGTATTAAACCAGAAGATACCTCTCCATGCGACTCCAGAAGAGCAGAATTGCTGGCATGTCAGCCGAACGGAGTCACCTGCAGCTCGATACCAGCAGCCAAGACCAAGTTTGGTAAGGCTGACAAGACAGCCTTAGTGAGGAGACTTTACCAGGGCAAGGAGAGCCACCAGTGCCCAGGCTGGCTGCCAGCCTGGAGTAACCATCCAGAAATGTCATGACTACACCAAGTGAATCATCGCTAGTTCCCACACAGCGCAGCCCCCAAAGCCCCCCCGCTAGTTAATTCCCCCGCATGGAACCGGCTGGAACACAGGGTCCAGGGATGTGAGAGCGGTAACGAGTTAACCCTTCCCCTGCCAGAGCCTCCCACACAACCAGGGGCAGCCACATCCCCTGGGGAGGGTTGGGGGGACAGGGCAACACACTGCCACCATTGCAATGGATATGTGGAGGGAACCTGACACTCAGACCTATGCCATCCGCCGTGCATGGGGGGCCCTGACACTCAGCCCCTTGACCCCCCCCTTCCCTGGTGTGCATGGGGGGGCCTGACTCAGCCCCGTGTCCCTCCCTAGTGTGTGCATG
>NC_048303.1:1217781-1227665 GCF_013100865.1 Trachemys scripta elegans
GGGGTCCTGACACTCAGACCCCTCCCGGGAGCGCGCGGGGGGGTCGGACACTCCGGGGGGGACCCCGGCCCCCCCGCTCCCAGGGGTCTCAGCAGCGGCGGCGGCCCCCCCGCACTCACCGCTCTCGCCGTCCCGGGGCGCCGCGCACACTGAGGCTCCGCCAGCCGCCTCCCCCCGAGCCAGCCGGGCCGTGACGTGGGGGGAACCCGCCCCCGCCTAGCAACTCGCCCGCCCGCCCACAGCCCGCAGCCGGCCCGCGCAACTCCACTGGCCACCGCGGCTGCCAATCCCGGCAGCCCTCTACTCCCATTGGTCTGCCCGGGGGGGCGGCTCCCAGGCGCGCCGCCGTGGGAAACGGCCAGGAGCGCCTGCCTCTTCCCAGGTGCGATTGGTTCACTGCCCTCGCCATCACCCTCTAGTGCCCGCCTCCCACCCCCTCTCATTGGTCGGAGAAACCCAGCACCGCCCATAGCGGCTTCTTATTGGTCAATCTGGCGCCTTCACAACCCGCCCTGCGCTTTCTCATTGGCTCCGGTAGCATGCATCCATGTGGAATCCCTGGGGAATCTTCTGGAAGTCCTGTGACATCACTAGAGAGGGACCCTGTGACGTCCCTGGGGGGAGCCTGTGACATCACTAGAGAGGGAGGGGGGCCCCTGGGTGTTCTCACTGTGGGGGGCTGCAGCCATGTGGGGGTTGGGGGGCTGGGGAGAAGGAGCAGGGGGGCAGCACCTGCTGAGGGCTGGGCACCAGGAGCCTCCCCTGCCCAGTGGCCCCTGCAACCACTGCGCCCCAGAAAGCCCCGCTCAGGGCCCCCCAATCGCCAGATTTCAAAAACGAATAAATCTCTGGGTGTTGATTGGCCACCTGGTTACTGAGCCGTTCCCACGTTTTTCTCCACCACCGGCAGGGCCAACATACGCCTCTTTTAACGAGGAAAACTGCGATTGTCGCAGGGTAACGGGAGTCCAGGAGCAGGGACTTTAAAGAAAGTATCAGATATTGTGAGACTCGTTAAAATCATGAGCGTTGGCAACACGGCCATGGCCCTATGAGGGACTGGGTTGCTGAGATCATTTACTGTCCCAGTCACCCTCCTCGTTGCTGCTTCAAACCCACGCTTGGCCTTTAACATCTCCGCCCTCCTCTGCTTCTCCACCCTCGTTCTTTGCTGCTTTGCCACCTCCCTTCCGTCTCCCGCCACAGCTGGACGTTGTGCTGGCTTTCTCCACGTCGCCAGCTCTCACCATTTTATTTGCATCAGAGAGTCATTTCATTTGGAGCCTCACAATATTTGATATTTTACGTAAAGCTCCGGATCCCGGTAACGTGATTACATGAGAACCTCAGCTAATCTTTAAAACCAAAGTAAGTTTCTAGCCCACCTGGTTGTTGGGTAAAGCTTGAAAATGTGACCCAAGTGCAAACTAACATTTGGGGTTGGCACTGCTGCCCTCTGCACAGGGCAGATTTCACCTGTATAGGCTGACTTTGGTCATGCATGGCATGATGAGCTTTTAAAAAATAGCAAATTCTTAGCTTTTTTTTTTTTGTCCGAAGAAGCACAAAGGATTCTGGGGTGTGGGATCAAAGTCAAAGTCAAGTAGTTCCGGAGTTGCAGGTGAAACGAGATTGAGGAAGATCACCTAAAGCACTGGGATGAGGACCAGGGTCGACAACTTTGCTCCTCGGGCACAGTGGAATTTTTTCCCACAAGGATAAGACTTGTGTGTGCAGGAGACAGAGCGTCCTCGGGGGCTGGCCTGAGCCTGGAACAAACACCCATAGGTACTAAGGACCCTCACAAACCGTTTTCTGCCCCCAGTGCAAGGTGAACTTCTTCAACCTGCCTTAACTGGCTTAATGGCAGAACAGCACGTACCTGTTAAAAACCCAGCGGCCTATGAAACCAAATTGCTTACTACACACACAGTCTCCCCCTGGGGAGAAGATGAGAGAGTGAACCAGGTTACTTAGTCACCAGGGCCGGCTCCAGGATTTTGGCCGCCCCAAGCAGCCAAAAAAAAAAAAAAGCCGAGATTGCGATCTGCAATTCGGTGGGAGGTCCTTCGCTCTGAGCGGGAGTGAGGGACCGTCTGCCGAATTGTCGCCAAATGCCTGGATGTGCCCGCCCCTCTCCGGAGTGGCCACCCCAAGCACCTGCTTGCCAGGCTGGTGCCTGGAGCCGGCCCTGTTAGTCACATTGCTTAATGCCCCACGGGAAGGCACTCAAATCCTATGGTACTGAAGGTGAGATAAGAACCTGTAGAGAACAAAACACAGGAGTAAATGTGTGAGCATCAGAGATCTCTTGGGCCATTGTTATAATCCACTCTCTGACTCCCTGTGACTGGGAGCAAGTAAGCACTTAAGTCACACTTTTCAAAAATAGCCAGTGACATTGTATTTGTATTTGGGCGTCCAACATGAGACAGAGATTCTCAGAGAGCCTCTGTAGTTCCCATTGCCTTCAGCTGCAGCATCTCTGAAATTCAAGTCCTAGGTGTCTTGAGTTGGACACCCAAGACCAGAGACCACATTTGAAAATATTGGCCCTAACTTTTGTGAACCTTGGTGGACCTAGCTGTAAAACAAGAATAATAGCTGGCGCTTTGGTGAGTTACAAATGCAGCTAAAGAAAATGACTGAGTTCTCCCCTGATGAAACTTTGTAATCATTTTATTCAAGCAAAGATCACCTGTGCTTTCCTGATGTGATTCCGTCTACCTGGGGTTTTGCATTATGGCAGCCCCTAGAGTTCTCATCCTGTTTGGAGCCCCACTGTGCTAAATGTTATACAGACCTCTAGTGAAAGAAAGTTCCTGCCCCAAAGAAATTATAGCCTTTGGCCCCAGTCCTCTAACTGTCTGCACATGGGCAGACCCCCTACGCCTTCATGGTACCCCACTAACTTCAGTCCGTAGTCTGCCCATGTAGAGCTCATTGCAGGATCGGGGCCTTGGTAGAAGGCAAGACAAGACATAACAGATGGGTGAATCATAGGGTTAGAAGGGACTGCAAGGGTCAGCTTGTCTAACTCCCTGCCAAGGTACAGGACTTGTTGTGTCTCAACCATCCAAGACAGATGGCTCCAGACTCTTTATAAAAACCTCCAGTGAAGGAGATTCCATGACTTCCCTAGGCAGTTTGTTCCATTGTCCTACTGTTCTTACAGGTAGGAGGTGTATCCTGAGATTTAATCAAAATCTGCTGTGCTGTAGTTTGACCCCATTGCCTCTTGTCCTGCTCCCTATGGCAAGAGAGAACAACTTTTCTCCATCTTTCTTATGGCAGCCTTTCAAGTATTTGAAGACAGATCTCATGTCTCCCCTTAATCTCCTCTTTTCCAAGCTAAACATACCCAATTCCTTCAGCCTTTGCTCATTTGGCTTGAATTCCATCCCTCTGAGCATCCTTGTCACTCGCCTCTGGATCCTTTCCAGTTTCTCTACATCCTTTGTATACAGCAGGGACCAAAACTGGCCACAGTTCTCCAGCTGAGGCCTGACCAGCACCAAGCAGAGTGGTACCATCACCTCCCGTGACTTGCATGCTTTGTCTCTGTCAATGCACCTACAATTGCATTTGCTTTGTTTTGCAGCAGTATTGCATTGTTGACCCATGGTGAGGTTGTGATCCACCACAACTCCCAGATCCTTCTCAGCCATGCTGCTGCCCAGCCAGTTAACCCCCTCTGGGTTTGTGCATTTGGTTTCTCTTCCCTAAGTGCAGCACCTCACATTTGTTGTTGAATTTCATTTTATCTATAGCCCAGTTCTCCATTTTATCAAGATCCCTTTGAATTTTAGCTTTGTTCTCCAAAGTGTTGGCAGCCGCCCCCCAGCTTTGTGTCATTTGCAAATTGGATCAGTGTGCTCTGTGTACCTATATCCAGGGCATTTACAAAGATGTTAAACAACACCGGACCCAGAACAGATCCCCGTGGAACCCCACTTGAGACGTCCCTCCCGCCAATCCGACGTCATTCCATTAATAGTTACTCTTTGGATCACTTGATGATTCCCTGTTCTGTTCATTCCCTCTGGGGTACGTGGCATTGGCCACTATCGGCAGACAGGATACTGGGCTAGATGGACCTTTGGTCTGATCCAGTGTGGCCGCTCTTATGTTCTTAGTTTGCAGTTGTTTAACCAATTATGTATCCACTTAATGTAGCTCTCCCGAGCCCACATTTCTTCAGAAACAAACAAACGGGGAGCAGCAGGATGCAGGTCAGGGTAACAGCCACACAAACGTGTGTTTCACGGACTAGCTGTGTGCACAGATTCGTAGGTGTAATAAGCAGTTCAGTAGCAGTAATCACTGTTTGCCACTCTGCTTGGTCATTCATTCCCTACCCCAGCCCTCCAAGACATTCACATTCTTTCCCTGAGGAGGTGGGAGGGCCTCCTGAGGACTTGTACAAGTCCCATGGGAGTGGTACCGCCTCTGGGTCCTGTGGAAAGCCAAATCTCAGCTTTCATTACAAAAGCACAGTACATTTCTAGGCATCTGCCTTGCAAAGTGCTTTAAAAATGTGAAAGCGACGCAAACTGATTGGAGCCTTTGGGTTCCACTGCCGCGGGAGTCAGTCTGGGAGGAGCTACGTAACATTGTGATTAGTATTCTTTAATTCTGTTCCAACAGTGCCTAAAGGCTCCAGCTGAGATCAGGGCCCCATGGGGCGCAGTGCTGCGCAAACATAGTGTGAGGCAGTCTCTGTCCTAGAAAGTATAAATCTAAATAGCCAAGATGCAGGGTGGGGAAGGGTCTTGTCCAAGGTCCCCCAGCAGGTCGGTAGCAGGGCAGGGGATAGAACCCAGGACTCCTGACTCCCAGCCCAGTGCCCTAGATGTCATGATCTCCCTCTCTGAGTCCCCGTGGCTTGGGGGATATCGTCTTGCTGCTGCTCCCCAGGCTGCTGTGCAGAGCAGGACTCATCGTGGGCAGGAAGCAACATTTGCTGGAGACCCTCCTCCAAACGCTATGGTTGGCTCTGCGGGCAGGGCTGCACTTCAAACCGCTGCAGTGGCACCAGGGCTGGCTCCAGGCACCACTTGCCAAGCAGGTGCTTGGGGCGGCCACTCCGGAGAGGGGCAGCATGTCCAGCTGCTCGGCGGCAATTCGGTGGATGGTCCCTCATTCAAAAAAAAAAAAAAAAAAAAAAAAAAAAAAAAAAAAAAGCCGCAGATCGCGATAGCGGCTTTTTTTTTTTTTTTTGCTGCTTGGGGCGGCAAAACCCCTGGAGCCGGCCCTGAGTGGCACCACGGTAGTGCTTCAGTGAAGATGCTCCTACGCCGGGAGAGCGTCTCCCGTCGGCATAGTTAATCCATCTCCGGGGAAGCGGCAGCTGTGTCGACGGGAGAAGCCCCCCACCAACAGAGCGCTGTCTACACGGGTGGGTCTAACTGCGTCGCTCAGAGGGGTGGATTTTTCACACTCCTGAGTGACATAGTTAGACCAATGTACGTTTATAGTGTAGACCTGGCCTGAGTGTTACACTGTTCATCCTCTTGTAAAGCTGCAGCAAGGGGAACTCCCTCCCTGAGTTGCTCAGCAGGCTTCTGGGTGCACGATGTAATTGCTGCAACCTTCCCTGCCAGCCTCTTCGGAATTGCAAGGGGAGAGGAAACGGGCCCAGATGCTGTTGCACTAGGTGGGAATCTTGTAGCCAGTGCAGCTGTCTCTTCCTGCAGGTGCCTACCTGCCCAGCCTGGAGTGTGGAGAGCTGGTACTGGAAGGCAGCCTAGAGCCCTGTTCTCCCTGCATTAGAGGAGACCACCAGCATTCCTGGGAGAACTGCCAATCTCAAGAACCAAAGGCTACCTAGTTCTGGACCAGAAGGCATCTGCTTCCCGCCTACCAACCACCCCCTAAACTACAATACCCACCTGGGGAAGTCAGGAAACAGACTGACAGAGTGAGACGGGTACCCAGAAATCACCTACTACAGGACAGGCCCAACAAGGACAATAACAGAACACCACTGGCCATCACATACAGCCCCCAGCTAAAACCTCTCCAGCACATTATCAACGATCTACAACCTATCCTGGAAAATGATCCCTCACTCTCCCAGACCTTGGGAGGCAGGCCAGTCCTTGCTTACAGACAGCCCCCCAACCTGAAGCAAATACTCACCAGCAACTACAAACCACAGCACAGAAACACTAACCTAGGAACCAATCCCCGTAACAAACACTGTTGCCTATTCTGTCCCCATATCTACTCTAGCGACACCATCAAAGGACCTAACTACATCAGCCACACCATCAGGGGCTCATTCACCTGCACATCTACCAATGTGATATGTGCCAGCAATGCCCCTCTGCCATGTACATTGGCCAAACCGGACAGTCTCTATGTAAAAGAATAAATGGACACAAATCGGACATCAGGAATGGTAACATACAAAAGCCAGTAAGTGAACACTTCAATCTCCCTGGACATTCTGTAACAGCTTTAAAAGTAGCTATACTTGAACAAAAAACCTTCAGAAACAGACTTCAAAGAGAAACTGTTCAGCTACAATTCATGTGCAAACTTAACACCATTAATTTGGGCTTGAACAGGGACTGGGAGTGGCTGGCTCACTACAAAAGCAATTTTCCCTCTCTTGGTATTGACACCTCCTCATCAATTATTGGGAGTGGACCACATCCACCCTGACTGAATTGGCCTTGTCAGCAATGGTTCTCCACTTGTAAGGTAACTCCCTTCTCTTCATGTGTCAATATATCTATGCCTGTATCTGTAATTTTCACTCCATGCATCTGAAGAAGTGACTTTTTACCCACGAAAGCTTATGCCCAAATAAATCTGTTAGTCTTTAAGGTGCCACTGGACTCCTTGTTGTTTTTGTGGATGCAGACTAACATGGCTACCCCCTGAAACTTTCCACTGGCGGGGGGGGGGGGGGGTCAAGTTTGGGAAACAAAGGATTCCCACCTTATGTAAATCTTATTTAAGGGTGAGGAGGAAGGCAAACAGGATTCCTCCTCTCCATGCCTGTCTGCCCAAGAAGAAAGACTGCAAAAGGGAAGGCAAGGAGGGAGTCCAGACTGAGATGGGTCCAGTCTGAAAAGGAATATAACTGGAACTCTGAACCACAGAAGCTTTGCAAACTGCCTGCAATATCTAGGGTGAGAAATACTATTGGTAACCAGTTTCTTTAGTGAAACCAGCTTAGTTTGCGTGTTTGATTTCATTTGCTTAGTAATGTGATTTGTTCTGTTTGTTACCCCTTTTACCGCTTAAAATCTGCCTTTTATAGTTAATAAAATTTGTTTTGTTTATTATTAAACCCAGTTTCTGTCATTTCTAACTGGGGGCGGGGGGAAGAAGTGTGCACACCTCTCTCTCCATTGAGGGAGGGGGCGCATTTCAGAGTATCTCTTTGGGTCTGCACTCCAAGGGAGGGGGACATCTGAGTGCTGGAGCAAGTCCCTGACGCTGAGTCTGCCCAGAGCTGAGCTGCAGCTGGGGGTGGCCCTGCCTGTGTGTGTGTTAGAGGAGGTTTGAAGCGCCAGGCTCAGCAAGACAGGTGAAAGGGGGCCCAGGCTGGCAGAACAGGTAGACTCAGCGGTATCTCAGCACATCAGGTGGTTTCCCAAGGGGTCCAACCTGTCACACTCAAGTTGTAGCATCTCCAGAGAAATACCACCCCAGAGAGGTCCATATATACCACTTCAGACTGGATTTGCCAGGGACCAAGAGTCCAAGAAAGGAGTTTTGGATAAATAGCCTGGGGTTAACCTGGCTCAGGGCCTCCTTTCTGATTCAGCAAAAGGACAGGCCTTGTGGGCCAAGGAAGGACTTTGACCTACCAAGGTCCAGTAAGACACAGTGCCAGTTCTGGGCTGAAGCTGTGATGACCGTGTGGCTGCAGGGAACACACCTCGGCGAGGGACTGAAGGGCTAATCATCGGCCAGAGCCTTTGTTGAAGAGAGGGGGTGATCTCTGGTAAGCTTATTAGCGTGTGTGTAGGTTCCTTTATGGTTTGTAATAGGTTTTCTCTGTAATGCTTTCTACCTTAGGAATAAATCTAATTGCTTAGAAACAGCTGTGTGTTCACTTAGATCTGTGGCGATCACACTATGTACTGTCTCTGAGGCGAGAAGTGAAGCAGAACTGTTTAGACAGACTGTCTTCAGCTGGGAAAATCACAGTACAGCCAGGAACTGTGCAGCCTAAAATACCCCGGTCAGACGGGAGAGAGAGGCGGGTCTCCACTCAAGAGAGGCATTGGCTGGGGACCCAGCAGCCTACAGTGGGTGCCCTTGCTGAGGGGAAATACAGAGGGGAGTTGCTACTCCAAAACTCTGATTTTCCACCTGCAGGATGTGAGTAACTTCTATAATTCCCTAATGCCCTTCTTCTGTGCACTGGTTATGGAGCACCTCACAGAGCCGGAAGAATCAATATTTTCCATGTATTATCAACACAGCTTCTGAGTCATTGTGGATTAAACCACCACTTATTATTGTAAATTATCTGTCTGTCTATTTGTCTAGTACACAAATCATTATGGTATCTAGGCAACAGAAGAGGAATTCCTCTCCCTATCTCTAGCACATAAGAAGGGCCATATTGGGTCAGTCCATCTAGCCCAGTATCCCGTCTTCTGACAGTGGCCAATGCCAGGTGCTTCAGAGGGAATGAACAGAACAGGGCATTTATCGAGTGATAATGGCAATCAGAGGCTAGGGACACCCAGAGCAGGGGGTTGCATCCCTGCCCATCCTGGCTAATAGCCACTGATGGACCTGTCCTCCATGAACTTACCTAGTTCTTTTTTGAACCCTGTTATAGTCTTGGTCTTCACAACATCCCCTGGCAACGAGTTTCACAGGTTGGCTGTGCATTGTGTTAAGAAGCATTTCCTTTTGTTTGTTTTAAACCTGCTGCTTATTCATTTCATTGGCTGTCCCCAGTTCTTGTGTTATGTGAAGGGGTAAATTAACACTTCCTTATTCACTTGCTTCACATAGATCTCTGTCATATCCCTTTTCCCAGCTCATTGGTGAATATGTTGCACAGCAGGGTCCCTAGTACAGATCCTTGGGGGACCTCGCTATTTACCTCTCTCCATTTTGAAAACTGACTATTTATTCCTACCCTTTGTTTCCTGCCTTTTAACCAGTTACTGAGCTCTAGGGGAGTTGCTTGTGTGCCGTGCAATGTTCACTCAGTGCAGTGTTCCAGGGTCACGGACAGTGTGTACATTTCTTCCTGGACTTTCCTTCATTTTCAGTCAGTGAAAGGGAGTCAGCCTGCATGCTCCTAGGGAGAGCACAGCACGGAATGACAGTGGAGCTGCAGTCATACCCAATGCCTATAGTTCTTGCTGGCTTTTGATTCTGAAACAATGCAAACACGGCCCTCCACCCTGGGAGCGGAGTCTTTCTCTGGCCCAGCGTTCTCCAGTCAGAGCGGTGGGAGGGAATTCTAGTGGGGGTCCAGGGGACTCCTGAGAACAGACAGAAGCATGGGAGGGATGCATTGGAACAGGACACGCCGGGTCAATAGGGCAGCTGAGAGGTCTGGTTATTGAAGCGCATGCTTCCAAACATGCAGGTGCAAGCTACTGCCCTTCTGGCTACGCTACTCTCAACTTCAGAAACTCCTAGGCCTTGGCTACACTGGTGCTGTACAGCGCTGCAATTTGCTGCGCGCAGGGGTGTGAAAACGCCCCCCCTGAGCGCAGCAAGCGCAGCGCTGTACAGCGCAGGTGTAATCAGCGCCTGCAGCGCTGCACGCTCGCTCGCAGCGCTGCACGCTATTCCCCTCGGAGAGGTGGAGTACATACAGCGCTGCGAGAGCTCGCTCACAGCGCTGCAAGCTATTCCCCTCAGAGAGGTGGAGTACATACAGCGCTGCACGC
>NC_048303.1:1229375-1243186 GCF_013100865.1 Trachemys scripta elegans
CTCGCAGCGCTGGCGGCACGACTACACTCGCGCTTCGCAGCACTGCCGCGGCAGCGCTGTGAATTCCCGAGTGTAGCCAAGGCCTTAGTCTTTTCCAGACCAGTCTATGGAAACACGCCCTCTCTGTGGTAAAGGCACAATGAGATTTCCGCCATTAGCAGTTCTGATCCCATAAAGATGAGAGGCCACGAATTAAGCCTTCCATTTCCTTTGCTTTTGCTGAGACTTTAAAAGTACGTCTACACTGCAAATCCCCCCCTACCCCGGCGGCAGCGAGTGGCAGAGCCTAGGCCCTAGGTGAACTGAGTCGGGCTCGCGGGGCTCTCCTTGCGGGGCTCAAAATAGCAGCCTAGGCCATCAGGGTCAGGCTGGAGCTGGGCGCTGAGACCCTCCCCCCTCGCTGCATTTCAGAACCCGGCTCCCGCCTCAGTGGTAACATCTACACTGCTACTTTTAGCCCCGGGAAGCCGAGTCAGGTGACCTGGACTCTGCAGGGTTTTCTCTGCCGTGTAGACGTACGCCTAAGAGACGAAAGCCTGGCTCTTAGCCTGAGACGTGGTAGGAATTCGGCTCCCATCCGCCCTTCGTAGCTTTCAGTTTTCCCTGGTGAAATCACTTCTCCTTGTAAAGGGTTAGCTGGTGCAGAGCTCAAGGCTACCTCTGACCCAGGAAGCATCAACAAGGTGTCTTCTCAAGTCATTATTTGTTACTGGCCGAGGGCCTTCCCCTTTCCCTTGTCTTATGTAGAGAAGCCAAGGGATTAATAAGCAAAAGCACCGATCCAAATCCATCTTTGCTTTAATTCCCCAGAAATCGATGAGGATGCACCAGGGATGGATTTGGCCCATTCACTTTTAGCACTTGTGCAAGTAGCCTCCATATGTTTCTGTCAGAGCATTCGTACTAGCACAGAAGCATAGACTCGTAGGACAGGAAGGGACCTTGAGAGGTCGTCTAGTCCAGCACAACTCTTCTCATTGACTTCTTTGGCTGCTGAATTGTCACACTTCATCTCCTGGCCCGAGAGACAATTCCCTTTGGAACCAATGCCAACACCATCCCACCATCATTCCAGGAGGGCCTGCGTGGAGTCACTCACTCGAGGACGTCACCGCTGCGCTGTGCCTAGTTCTCAGCCAGCCTGGGGAGCAAGGAGTCCAGACTAGGTCTGCAACCCAGCTTTCTGCCAATGAATCTGGGGCAGGCTGCAGGGTTAGTAACCTGGCCTGGGGTTCTGTACACCAGAGGAGGAGAGCTCATTTGTTGTCATTAGGTGACGGTGCTGCACATACGCAGAGTGAGAGACTTCCTGCCCCGAGAGTTCACAACGTACACAGACAAAGGCTGGGGAGCCCGGGCCCAGAGCGTTTACCACCATCCAGCCCCCGCTCCCTGGGGCCGACTGCAGTCTGTAAACCACTCATCACGGGCAAGGGCGGTTGGACTAACGGCCTCTGCCTATCTCTAGGCTGCCTCCCTGCAGCCCCAGGACCTTTGTGGGCCCTTAACTCAGCCTGCAGCTTTGTTAGGCTGGAGCTCCCTAGCACTACTGCATCTCAGGTACCCGTCTCAGCTCCCAGGCAGCCAGGTCCTTCTCTCTCAGAAGTGAGAGACAGTGCGTGTTTTAGCTTCTGGCCCATAGCCCTCTTATAAGGGTCAGCTGGGCCCTGATTAAGCTGGCCACAGCTGTGGCTGCTTCCCCCAGTCAGCCTGACCTTTCACAGCTGCAGCCGTCTCCATGGTGCTTTTACCCCTGTTCTGCAGGAGTGGGGCAGCCGCTACACAGCTCCCGTACGTTAGCCCCACGAATGTGTCACAGCTGCAGATCCCTTCCATGGACAAGGGTTGTGTTCATTCTTCATGGCCCATCCAGACCAGGCCCCTCTGAGAGCACAAACTCTAGACTGGGTGCTTGGACTGCAGATGGGGAGTCCCTGTAGGGGGTATATGGGGGTCTCATATCCATCCAAGAGCCAGGTGCTGTCTGGCCTAGAGCTCAAGGGTGGTTCTCAGAGATGGTTACCCTCGCTGGGGAGAGCGTCTGTCCCCCACAAGTGTGCAGCTTCTCCCCGTGCGGAGGTGGCTGTGTCTCGGTAGTGCTGTGCAGACGCTCTGTAGAGCCCACTGGGTCCTTTCGGGTGACCGGCGCGGTGGGCTGGAAGCTGTTATTTGCACTAATGATGGTGATTAGTTTGTACTGAGAAAGCCGGACAATCAGCATTGCTGGCTGAGGCAAGGACAGCACACTGCGGCTCCGCTCCGGCTTGGTACAGTGCACCTGCGGGGGCGGAATTAATGAGCTGGATCCTCATTTCAACCCGAACGCTTCCTTCCCTGGCAGTGTCTGGGCTGCCAGCTGGTCTGGTTTTTTCTTTCTGCCTCTATTATACAACAGCTCCCAGACACTGGCAGCCGCACAAGCCTTTCTGCACTCCTCCCCAACTGGCCTTTTCCGCTCACTTTGATGAGCCGGTCGTGGCCTTTGCTTCTTTATCCTCATCTCACCAGGTGGGCGGAGAGGATGCAGCCTGCTCTGGGTGGCAGCAAGTGAAGTGTGTGTGTGTTCTGGGTGGCAGCAAGTGAAGTATGTGTGTGTGTTCTGCTTCAGTACCAGTGCTGCAGATTTCAATAGACCCGTCAGCCAGTCATGCCTTGACACAGCTTAATCTGGACTGGACAAATCACTAGGGATTAAGCTACGGGAGAGAGTCCTGCCCTGGGGCGGGAGGTTAAATGGGCCCTAACAGGGCTTCACCAGCTCTCACTTGTAGGCTTGGTCACGCGCCCCGGGAGATGGGTGGATGAGGAGTGAGAAGACTGTATTATTGTTTAGCTACTAAGATGCAAGACCGAGATGGCTTCAAATGAAAATCCTGGTTCTGAGCCCCGCCCCCTGATTTGGGGAAAGCTCTGATCCAGATCTGGATTTCTTATTACTTCTTTGCATTCCAGTAGCACTTAGAAGCCCCAGCTTGGCTCGGGGTCCCATAGGCACTCGGAGTGAGAGATGGGGCCTGCAAATCTGCACTCTCAGCAGACAAGACAGACAAAGCGGGGGAGCCCAGGAAGTGTCAGTATCCCTATTTACAGATGTTAACACGTGGAGATTAAGAGACATGGGGAATTGGCAGCAGAGGCAGAATTAAACCCAAAGCTCCGAGATTTTAGTCCAGAGCCTGAACCATACGACTATGCCCCCTTGGCCCCATTTCCACCCATGGCGAGAGGGGATGGATTCCAGTCAGTTTTGGGGGTTGGCAGAGGTGGTTACCATGGAGGCAGCACAGTGCGATTCCACACGTGAGGGTGAAGTTCACCTTGGGCTGCGGAGGCCAGCACAGGGTTCTCAGAGCCATTCTCTCGCGTCACGAGCGTCTCTAGCCCGTGAAGAACACAGAGTTCTCCCAGGGATCAGAAGAGCATCAGGAGGTAGGTTTGAGTGGGCTGGGCTGCCTGGGACTGCAGGCCAGGGCTAGGAACGAGCGCTTGGAGCTGAGTCACTGATGCATTATTTATAGGCCTTTCTAAGGCTCCTCATCGGAGTGTTTCGATGCTCTACAAAATCCAGCTGCCCAGCCAGGTTTGAGCCGCAAATAGGGAGCATGGCATTAACCAGCCGCAGCTTGGCCGAGCTTCCGGGGCCTTCTCAGAGCCCAGCGCTACTTGCAGGGCTGCCGAAGTGAGAGCGAGGCGAATAGTTTGCCCTGCACTAGCTGACTGCGGTGCAGGTGCCAGTGCATGGGAAGGAAGGGCCTCACCAGGAGACGGAGGGCCATGAGCATCTTGGGCGGCACATCAATCGCCTGGGTTCATTTCACTTTGAATACTGGTGCTTGAGCTCTTGGGTTTGGCCCCGGGGCCCCGTGCCAGTCTGGGATCAGTGGCACGTTCCCTGTGTCTCGGTGGCTGCTCTGGGTCCATCCCAGGCTGCTTTCTCAGGAGCCGATGCCAACACCCATCTTCCCGGGACTGGCACAGCCTGAAGGCGACGTCACAGCTCAGGGAAGCACCAGCCGGCAGCGAGAGAGCTGGTGCATTGAGCAATTATCCCAAGGGATACACAGCGAGGTTTCCAGCTCCCCCCCACCCCCGCTGCGGGGGAGAACGGATGAGTTCGGCTCCCCGCTAGTGGAAGTGAGTCACCCACCCACGCAGGATCCTTTCTGCGCCTGTTGCCTGAGGGGCCCCGTGGCGCTGGGGTTTTGTTGCCTCCCTTGTCACACAGCCTCAGCAGCTCGGAAGGGGTATAATTAAGGAGGATCTTATTTAGTTCTAGCACAAACTCCCCTGAACCTTCTTTGGGCCTCTGCCTGTCAGCAGGGCCATGGCCAGAGAGAGCAGCTGGGTGTCTCTCTGTGCTGCTCTATTCAGAGACCCATTTGTCCAGAGGCAGTGGCCAACTCCTCGGCATGCGCTTTGAGGGCTGTCATCCAGCGTCAGGCTCAAACCACAGAGTCAACCTGTGGAGGAAGCAGAAGGAGGAGATGCAACAAGAAAACGGATACTGACTCGGCGCTAGATCTTGGGAGCCTCTGGGATACAGGACTTGATTAATCAAGAATTAAAAAGGGGTAATATAATCGTAACGAAGCAGGGGGTTTGCTTGTTGTTTTCAATGGTTTGCATGCAGTGGGCATGGGACTCAGTTTCCCTGGGTGTTACTGGTTTAACGAGGTGGTGGGACAGGGAGTTTGTTGTTAGAGGGCCAGCGAATGGCCGGGAGAATGGATAGCCCAGTGACTGGTGACCTGGTAACTGGGAGGCCCAGCTCGGGAGTCACAACCGGTTCTGGCCAGTGAGAGGACAATGGGCTGTGGAGAGAGGGCCCCAGTGACCTGACCAGCCCATTCCAGCCAAACAAAGGATGGATGAGAGGAGAGGCTGGGAGGAGAGGAGGCCCAGGTGACTTGTTTACCTGGGACAGAAGACAAAGGACAGAGGTGGGACTTGGGGGAGGTGACATTAGATGCCTAGCTGGAAGGGGGGGTTCTGGGCTGGCAGGGGTGGGCAGCTAGAGCCCACCTGGAGGCTGGAGAGACCTAGCTGAACTGTGCTGAGGGAGGCCAGGCCTGAGACCCAGAGAGTTTCCTGTGCTGGGTTCAGATGCTCAATAAACCTCCTGTTTTACGCTGGCTGAGAGTCGCTCCGGTCTAGAGATCAGGGGGCCCACGGCAGAGACAGACGTGCTAAGGCTCAGAGAGGTGCGGCTCCAGCAGGTGGAGGGGCTTAAACCCCAAGAAAGAGTGGACCCCTGAGAAGGGCTGTTGCACGGAAGGGGGTTCCCCCCAGGGACCATACAGAGCCAAGAGAGAGCACGAGTCCTGTGAGTCCATGACAATAATTAATGCCAATCAACATGAGTTTATGGAAAATAGATCCTGTCAAACTAATGTGATACATTTTTTTGATGCAATTACAAGTTTTGGTTGACAAAGGTAATAGTGCTGACATAATGTACTTCAATTTCTGTAAGTCCTTTGACTTTGTACCACAGGGCATTTTGATTAAAAAACTAGAATGATACAAAGTTAATATGACACTCATTACATGGATTAAAAACTGGCTAAGTGATAGGTCTCAAAATATAACTCTCCCTGGGGAATCATTACTGAGCAGGGGTGGTTCTAATAAGGGAACAGGGAACAGTTCTTGGCCCTTCGCTATTTAACATTTTTATCAATGACCCGGAAAAAAACATAAAATCATCACTGATCAAGTTTGCAGACATCACAGAAATTGCGGGGGAGGGGAAATCATTAAGAGGACAGGTCTCTGATACAGAGCGGAGTGGATTATTTCAGAAAAGCAGACTGTGACTCCCGCAGGGAACTGATGGACAGGATCCCCTGGGAGGTTAATAGAAGGGGGAAAGGAGTCTGGGAGAGTTGGCTGCATTTTAAAGAAGCCTTATTGAGAGCACAGGAACAAACCATCCCGATGTGCAGAAAGAATAGCAAATATGGCAGGCGACCAGCTTGGCTCAACAGTGAAATCTTTGGTGAGCTTAAACTCAAAAAGGAAGCTTACAAGAAGTGGAAACTTGGACACATGACGAGGGAGGAGTATAAAAATATTGCTAGATCATGCAGGAGTGAAATCAGGAAGGCCAAAACACAACTGGAGTTGCAGCTAGCAAGGGATGTGAAGGGTAACAAGAAAGGTTTCTACAGGTATGTTAGCAACAAGAAACAGGTCAGGGAAAGTGTGGGACCCTTACTGAAGGGAGGCAACCTAGTGACAGATGATGTGGAAAAAGCTGAAGTACTCAATGCTTTTTTTGCCTCGGTCTTCACAGACAAAGTCAACTCCCAGACTGCTGCACTGGGCAACACTGTATGGGGAGGAGGTGAGCAGCCCTCAGTGGTGAAAGAACAGGTTAAGAACTATTTAGAAAAGCTGGACATGCACAAGTCCACGGGTCCAGATCTAACGCATCCCAGGGTGCTGAGGGAATTAGCTGGTGTGATTGCAGAGCCATTGGCCATAATCTATGAAAACTCATGGCGATCGGGGGAGGTCCTGGATGATTGGATAAAGAGGTCCTGGACGATTGCCCGTCTTTAAAAAAGGGAAGAAGGAGAATCCGGGGAACTACAGACCGGTCAGCCTCACCTCAGTCCCTGGAAAAATCATGGAGCAGGTCCTCAAGGAATCAATTCTGAAGCACTTAGAGGAGAGGAAAGTGATCAGGAACAGTCAGCATGGATTCACCAAGGGCAAGTCATGCCTGACTAACCTGATTGCCTTCTATGAGGAGATAACTGGCTCTGTGGATGAGGGGAAAGCAGTGGATGTGTTATTCCTTGACTTGAGCAAAGCTTTTGATACGATCTTCCACAGTATTCTTGCCTGCAAGTTAAAGAAGTATGGGCTGGATGAATGGACTATAAGATGGATACAAAGCTGGTTAGATCATCGGGCTCAACAGGTAGTGATCAATGGCTTGATGTCTAGTTGCCAGCTGGTATCAAGTCGAGTGCCCCAGGGGTCAGTCCTGGGGCTGGTTTTGTTCAACATCTTTATTAANCGGGTGGCTATATTACAACAGAAAAACTTCAAAAACAGACTCCAAAGAGAGACTGCAGAGCTAGAATTGATATGCAAACTAGACACAATCAACTCCGGTTTGAATAAGGACTGGGAATGGCTGAGCCATTACAAACGTTGACTCTATCTCCCCTTGTAAGTACTCTCACACTTCTTATCACACTGTCTGTACTCGGCTAGCTTGATTATCACTTCAAAAGTTTTTTTTTTTCTTTTCTTTCTCTTAATTAATTGGCCTCTCAGAGTTGGTAAGACAACTCCTACCTGTTCATGCTCTCTGTATGTGTGTATATATATCTCCTCATTATATGTTCCATTCTATATGCATCCGAAGAAGTGGGCTGTAGTCCACGAAAGCTTATGCTCTAATAAATTTGTTAGTCTCTAAGGTGCCACAAGTACTCCTGTTCTTCTTTTTGCGGATACAGACTAACACGGCTGTTACTCTGAAACTTGTCATTACTGAAGGGAGGCAACCTAGTGACAGATGATGTGGAAAAAGCTGAAGTACTCAATGCTTTTTTTGCCTCGGTCTTCACAGACAAGGTCAGCTCCCAAACTGCTGCACTGGGCAACACAGTATGGGGAGGAGGTGAGCAGCCCTCAGTGGTGAAAGAACAGGTTAAGGACTATTTAGAAAAGCTGGACATGCACAAGTCCATGGGTCCAGATCTAACGCATCCCAGGGTGCTGAGGGAATTAGCTGGTGTGATTGCAGAGCCATTGGCCATAATCTATGAAAACTCATGGCGATCGGGGGAGGTCCTGGATGATTGGATAAAGAGGTCCTGGATGATTGCCCGTCTTTAAAAAAGAGAAGAAGGAGAATCCGGGGAACTACAGACCGGTCAGCCTCACCTCAGTCCCTGGAAAAATCATGGAGCAGGTCCTCAAGGAATCAATTCTGAAGCACTTAGAGGCGAGGAAAGTGATCAGGAACAGTCAGCATGGATTCACCAAGGGCAAGTCATGCCTGACTAACCTGATTGCCTTCTATGAGGAGATAACTGGCTCTGTGGATGAGGGGAAAGCATGGATGTGTTATTCCTTGACTTGAGCAAAGCTTTTGATACGATCTCCCACAGTATTCTTGCCAGCAAGTTAAAGAAGTATGGGCTGGATGAATGGACTATAAGGTGGATAGAAAGCTGGTTAGATCATCGGGCTCAACGGGTAATGATCAATGGCTTGATGTCTAGTTGCCAGCCGGTATCAAGTCGAGTGCCCCAGGGGTCAGTCCTGGGGCTGGTTTTGTTCAACATCTTTATTAATGATCTGGATGATGGGATGAATTGGACCCTCAGCAAGTTCGCAGATGACACTAAGCTGGGGGGAGAGGTAGATACGCTGGAGGGCAGGGATTGGGTCCAGAGTGACTAGAGAAATTGGAGGATTGGGCCAAAAGAAATCTGATGAGGTTCAACAGGGACAAGTGCCGAGTCCTGCACTTAGGACGGAAGAATCCCATGCACCGCTACAGGCTGGGGATTGACTGGCTAAGCGGCAGTTCTGCAGAAAAGGACCTGGGGATTACAGTGGGTGAGAAGCTGGATATGAGTCAGCAGTGTGCCCTTGTTGCCAAGAAGGCCAACGGCATATTGGGCTGCATTAGTAGGAGCATTGCCAGCAGATCGAGGGAAGTGATTATTCCCCTCTATTCGGCACTGGTGAGGCCACACCTGGAGTATTGAGTCCAGTTCTGGGGCCCCCACTACAGAAAGGATGTGGATAAATTGGAGAGTCCAGCAGAGGACAACAAAAATGATTAGGGGGCTGGGGCACATGACTTATGAGGAGAGGCTGAGAGATATGGGATTATTTAGTCTGCAGAAGAGAAGAATGAGGCGGGATTTGATAGCTACTTTCAACTACCCGAAGGGGGATTCCAAAGAGGATGGATCTAGACTGTTCTCAGTGGTGGCAGATGACAGAACAAGGAGTAATGGTCTCAAGTTGCAGTGGGTGGAGGTCTAGGTTGGATATTAGGAAACACTGTTTCACTAGGAGGGTGGTGAAGCACTGGAATGGGTTCCCTGGGGAAGGTGGTGGAATCTCCTTCCTTAGAGGTTTTGAAGGCCCGGCTTGACAAAGCCCTGGCTGGGATGATTTAGTTGGGAATTGGTCCTGCTTTGAGCAGGGGGTTGGGCTAGATGACCTCCTGAGTCTCTTCCAACCCTAATCTTCCATGATTCTATGATTTGGTCGGCTGGGTGCTAGCAAACAATATACGCTGTAATACAGCTACATGTAAACGTAGACCTCTAGGAAGCTGGGGGACTCTCTCCAGGGAAGCAGTGATTCTGAAAAATAGTTGGGACTCTTGGCAGATAATCAGCTGAACATGAGCTCCCCGTGTGACACTGGCCAACAGGACTGATGCAGTTCTTCAATGCACGAACGAGCGGGACTGGAGCTAGCGCGCTAAACGAAGCAGTGTGGAGGTTGTGGCTCGGGCGCAGACTCGGTCTAGCCACCAGAGCCCAGACCCAGGGGTGGGGTGAGCTTGGGAACCTGAGTCGCCACGTCGACGCTACTATTCTTACCGCGCCAGCAGGAGCCCCGCTAGCCTGGGCTTGCAGGCAAGCTCCCTGCTGCAGTGTAGACGTGGCTGAAGGGCCAGCTCTGATTTGTAATTGGTGAGGGCGGGATCCAACTCCTGTTCAGTCACTTTTGTCAAATGGCTTTTATCCAAAACAGAGCGGGACTCAGGCTGCACAACCGGGATCCCGATCTGGATCAACCCAAAGCTCTGCTGCAATGTTTGCACCTGGTGTTTGGTTGGGGCCCCTTCTCGCTCAGCCCCTGGGTCCCAAAGCACCTTGCAAACTTAACAGGATAAGAGCACTTAGCAGGTCTCACCTTCTGTGACAAAGTGGGGGATTTTCTTGTTTTTTCCTTGTTTTTCCAATGGTTTGCATGCGGAGGGGGTGGGACTCAGTGTCCCTGGGTGTTACTGGTTTAACGAGGTGAGGGGAGAGGGCGTTTGTTGTTGCAGAGGACCAGCGACACAACTTGGGACCCCAGCCAATGGCCTAGAGGATGGACAGCCCAGCGACTGGTGACCGGGAGGCCCAGCTCAGGAGTTGCAACCGGTTCTGGCCAGTGGGAGGACAATGGGCAGTAAAGAGAGGACCCTGGTGACCTGACCAGCTGGTTCCAGCCAGAGGGGCCAGAGGACAGAAGCGAGGAGAGGAGGTCCAGATGACCGGGTTTACGACCCTGTTTACCTGGATAGAAGACAATGGACAGAGGTGGGGCTTAGGACCGGTGATCTCAGATGCCGAGCTGGGAAGCAGGGGGGCTCTGGGCTGGAGAGGGGGAGCAGGCAGAGCCCGCCTGGATGCAGGGGAGACTGGGATGTGCTGTGCTGAGGAAGGCCAGGCCTGAGAATTCCTGTGCTGTGTTCAACACTCAATAAACCCTCCTGTTTTACGCTGGCTGAGAGTCGCTCTGGTCTAGAGAACAGGGTTGCATCCACCCCTTTGGGGGTGGAGGCCCGGGGGGTCCAGAGCGAGTGGACTCCCTGAGGGGGCTCATGGCGAGAAACAGACGTGCTAAGGCTCAGAGAGGTGCAGCTCCAGGAGGTGGAAGGGCCTGACCCCGAGAGAGAGTGGACCCCCGAGAAGGGCTGTCTCACTGAAAGGGGCACCCCCCACAGACCGCACGGGGCCAAGAGTGGACACGATCTGTGAGTCCGTGACACCTTCAAAGCACTTACAGGGAAACTGAGGCACGGAGAGAGCAAGTGGCTAGGTCAGGGCCGCAAAGCAAGTCACTGGCAGAGCCAGAAATCGCTCAGGAGTTCCTAGACCCTGTCCCATACTAGTCCACTAGGCCAAACTGCCTCCTGTATAACTGTAGAGGATTTTGGGGAGGCAGTTAGCAAGTGAGAAGGCTCTGGAGACACAGGAGGAGAGGTGAATGACCTAGACTGGCACAGAAAGGTTGCTGAGGACAGAGAAGCCTATTAGCATGAACAAAAGGCTAATGGCTGGGTTTGGAACAGTAGCTGCTGCTGCTATGAGCTGAATAGCGAATTCTGCCTGAATTATTCTTGAACAAAAGGCCAACCCCATTCCTCAACTCAATCATGCTCATTACAGAAGCATTCACTTGCTTTGGGGGTGAAAATGCAGCTATCAGCCCCGTTCTGTTTGCCAGCTGCGGGGTCACATCTGCAGGGGCTCCGGGAGCTAATCACCATAATCAGCCTCCGTCACATGGGGAATCTAACTGGGAATGTTCAGAGCTGAACTCTTCCCAGGCCAGCAGAAAGGGAGGGTTGAGCCATTGTCACTCCGAAGCTAGTTTTCCTAAGAAGTGAAATAAGGTCTCAGGTTTGACCTCGGATGATATCCAGAGTTATTGCTGGTCTCCGTCCAGATAAGACACCCGCAAGGTGGCGTCAGCTGGCGGATGGTCCAGTCCCTTCCTAGCATAGTTGGACTGCAGCAGGCTGGCCACGGTGTCTGAGCAGGACTTTGCTTAGTAGCTGAGTCTGCCTTGGTGTCTGCTGCGCAGTTGGGAGATGCAAGCACAGGGCTAAAGAGGGCCATTGAGTAGTGAGGACACAGATAGGCAAGGGCCGTGAGCGCGGTTAGTGACAACTAAGGGTGGAGACAATTCTGAGGGCTTTCAGCGAGAGACGCTCAAGCCGCTTCCCCCGAACAGGACAATCTCTCAGTGGATGTGCCCTGGCCCAGCCAGACCCCCAGCTCCGGGATGCTGTCAACACCTGGGCTGCGATTGGGCAGGAGTGGGACTCAAAGGGTTTGCCTGCACGCCGATGTCTCTCCTACGGAGCCCATGGAGTTCTACAGCGTGGTGTGTGGAAGAGAGCAGTTCACGTCGGCTGTACAGACCTACAGGCCCCTGGTGCTCCAAAGGAAGATGGAAAACCTCCCTAATGCAGCTGGCCAATTGTGCAGTGCTGCCCATGGGGGAAGAGGGATCCCTTCCTAACCCCTGCGCTGCGCCTACTAGCGGAGCCCTTAAAACCACTTCAGAACTTTTCTCCTACTGCAGCACTAGAGACCACAGATGTGTGTCCCCACCCGCCACATGCCTGCGGGGGAGACCATCTACGATAGTAAAGAGCAGTTTCTGCAGCATGGCAGGATGACAATCCACAGCCATCTTCCCCCATCACCCACCCATCCAGGGAGCAGGCAGGAAGTAGACTCCGCCGGTTTAGTATGTGTGATCCCGCCTCCCTCCAGCGGCTGGCTTCAGAGGGGATAAAAGCCTGCTACTTAGCGTGGAAGAAGTTACTCTTGTAGCTCAAGTGGTAGAGGCCTGTGCTTTTGTGTGGAAGAGCTCAAGTGTTGGCAACGCCGGTGTTTGTGTGTCTTGCAGCCGTAAGCCTCTCGGAGAGCGGCGGTGGGCACGCTGGTACTCACTGCCGGGGGCGGGGCTGAGGCTGGATAAAGTAGTGGCTGCAGAGTGAGCTCTGCTCCTCTGCTTTGCTTGGCTCTCGCCCAGGCAGGAGGGCTGAGTGCCAACTGCAAAAGCTCCCATTGGGGCCGGACAGCAGCAGTTGCAACAGTGAGATGAAAGTGCACTTTGTCTGCAGAGTAGCTTGGTCAGGTGACCCCACATTTGTCCCTGTCTTTCTGGACGAGGGAGGGTGCCCTCCGGTGGAGCTATCCTGGCTCAGGGTACTGCTAACGGAGGGGCACCTTCCGCTGCCTGTCTGCTCAGCCAGGGGAAGGGGAAACGAGCGGCCAGTATCCCTCGGATGCGTGTGCGCGAGAATGCTATGCACATGGCCTGCCAGCTGTCATGCCTGTAAGGTGGGGAGGCTGCCAGCTGAGGGGGCGGTGGGAGGAGATGGGATGTTTTCACAGGCACCTCATGGCGGCTTAAAAAAAGAAATTGTTCTAGGAAAAGAAATTAGCTGAATGTGCTTGTTCCCCCGGCCTCTCCTGAACCCAAACAGAGTTATTTAAGGGCACTCTAACACGGCCTCGATGCTTCAAAGAGCGTGAAAGGGGAAGGGGATTGTGTGTAGGGCTTTTCTTTCCTGCTTTCTTTCGTCCATTCCTTCATTCACTTGTTCGTTTGATCTTTGCTTCAGTGTTAAGTGTGGGCTATGATTGTGTGTTGTGTATATGTGTATCGGCCTAGAGTTGATGTGTGTGCCCTGTATGAATGTGTGTCTCAAGGCCGTGTGTGTTCAGTTCTCGTGTATCACTTGTGGGTGTGTTTTTGTGCTCTGTCTTGCGAGTGGGTGGGAAGGGAGAAGAAGGGAGCAGCAGGCCAGGTCTTACTCATAAGAAATGCAGGTGTCTCTTTTCAGGCCACAATCTCCTGAGCAGCTGCACTAGGTGGAACCAATATCTACATGAGCCGATCTAATTCTAGCCAGTAGCGGGCAGCAGTGCACACACGTAGTCACCCCCTCGACATACACACCTGCAGGAACTTCCCCCGCACACCTGTACTATACATATACATACATACATGTGTGCACACATGCCAGAGAGGGAAAGGAACTGATGCACGTGAGATTGTGACTGATTCATTCTGGCTTGTGAAGGACAGTGGGCCACATCCTTACAATTCCAAGGGCATCCTCCTCTTTTAACTGCAAGACCAGGGAAGGGGCCAGTCTTTTCCCAGTCCAGACCTCCCTTCCAGTAGCTGGACCAGCGAGGGAGGCAGCCTGTAGCCCATTTCATCCTTCTCTGGCTTGAGGTCCTAAACTAATGGAACCCACACACTTCCTGGGTGTGGTGCTCTGTCCTATCTAGTGGTGCCCCCCC
>NC_048303.1:1244711-1259934 GCF_013100865.1 Trachemys scripta elegans
GGGATTCACTGAGGGGGGTGGAGGGATACCTGGGGGGGGGATTTGCTGAGGGGAGGTGGAGGGACACCTGGGAGCCGTGTCATGGACTCACAGGTCATGCCCACTCTTGGCCCCATACAGTCCTGGGGGGAACCCCCTTCAGTGTGACAGCCCTTTGGTGGGCATCCACCCAGTTGATACCCTGCAGGTTCTGCTTGGCTGCCATTTCCTTCATCTTCAGGCACTGGGCCACCTTGTGCCCCTTTTGGCCACAGTAATTACATTTCAGGTCCCTCAAGTCCCACGATGGGGGTCGGCCCGCCCCGGCATTCCTGGGAACCCCTGAGTTGGGCTTCCTGGAGTCCCACCTTGGAGAGGTCTCAGGGTGATTCCCCTTCTGAGTCCGCGATGTGGGTCTCCCTCCTGCCCCAGATCTGCTGTCCACGAACTCATCTGCCAGTGCCCCTGCACTGCGCAGATCTTTGGGCTTCCGGTCCACTAGCCACATCTTAAGGTCCGGAGGGCAGATGTCATACAACTGCTCCAACCCCACCAGGTTATACACGTCCTCTGCGGTAGTGGCCCCTGTGCCCTTCCCCCACTTGCGGAGATATTCCCCCAGCAAGTTGGTGACCTCCTTGTAAGAGACACCTGAGGCCTTGCGTACACCCCGGAATTGTTTCCTGTACGCCTCGGGGGTCAGTTCAAACTTCAGCAGCAAAGTCCTCCATCTCAATACCATCCAGTTGACTGAACGCCTGTATGGCTTTGGGACCCAGCAGGGGGGTCAGACAGTGAAGCCTGTCTGCGGGGTCAATCTGGTTCAGTTCACAGGCCTTCTCAAAGGCTGTGAGGTAGGCATCAATATCCCCCCCCCTCCTTGAACTGGGGTAGCAGTTTGGTGTCTAGATTCCCCACAACACTGGCGTCTCTGGGCCCTTCCCCACTTACCCCCCGGCAGGCCCTTTTGGCCCGCCACTCCTCCAACTCATGCTTCTGCTGTTCTGCACAGTCCACCAGCCTCTACTTCTCCAGCTCCTTCGCTTTCAGCTCCTGCTCCAGTCTCTGCAGCTCCTCCAGGGAGAAACCTGACTGGGGTCCCCCTGTGCCGACTGGGGAGTTGGGTCTGATGGACTCCCAGACGCTACCCGGATTGCCCCCATGGCTACACCCCGGCTCTCCGCCGGGCACCCCGGGAGCCCCCCTGGGGTCTGGAGCCTGTTCCTCAGACTGGTCATTCTCTACAAGCTGAGCAATCAGCCGCTCCTTAGTGAGCGTCCCCACGCTCAGCCCCCTCTCCCTGCAGAGACGGGCCAGGTCGCTCTGACGGAGCTGGTCCTAGGCCTTCTCCAGGCTGGTTCCGTTCAATACCCTCGTTCTATCGCTGGCAGCCGCTCACTGCAAAGCGCTGGCGCTCGCAGCCCACGTCTACAGGGTACATCCGCCAACCATCCTCTGCTACCACGTTGTCACGGACTCACAGATCGTGCCCACTCTTGGCCCCGTGCAGTCCCTGGGGGGAACCCCCTTCAGTGAGACAACCCTTCTCGGGGGTCCACTCTCTCTCGGGGTCAGGCCCCTCCACCTCCTGGAGCTGCACCTCTCTGAGCCTTAGCATGTCTGTTTCTCGCCGTGGGCCCCTTCAGGGAGTCCCCTTGCTCAGGACCCCCAGGCCCTCCACTCCCAGAAGGAATAATGCCCCCTGTTCTCTAGCCTAGAGTGACTCTCAGCCAGCGTAACACAGGAGGTTTATTGAGCATCTGAACACAGCACAGGAAACTCTCAGGGCCCTCAGGNAGATGGGGGGATACCTGGGGAGATTCACTGAGGGGAGGTGGAGGGACACTTGGCAGAAATCGCTGAGGGGAGGGAGACATGGGATTCCCCGAGGGCCTAGCTGTGCTGAGGGCATGTTGATGGTGCAGAGGCTGTGGTGGGCCCGTGACCCCTGCTGGAGATGCTAGACTCGGCCTCAGGGCTGCCAGTCCCTCCTGCCCAGGCACGCTGCCGTGCGGCTACACTAATTTTAGCTCGGTACGTGCTCGTGTGGGGATGTCACAGCCACACCCCACTTGTACAGCCGACATCCGCACAGACAGAGTGATGCCCCGGCTGGGCCAGCCCCGTGGATTGTGCTCCCCAGGAGAGCTGGTGCCAGTTCTTGTGCTCAGTTCCCTCCCTCCTACTAGGGCTGATGGGGCCTGGGAGCGCTGGGGAGGCGGCTGCACTAAGGAGTAGCACTGTAGGATCCACGCCGCACCCCTCCATTCTTTAGGTGAGGAAGCACAGTGTGACACAGGAGCGTGGGGCAGGACACTCGTTGGTGAGCTGGGGAGACACAAGCCGCTGAGCAGGGACATGGAAATATCAGGCCGGGACTAGTGCTTTTCAGGCCAGCTTCCACCTTGTACTTCAGGGCAACTCACTTATGGGTCTGATGGCCCCAGCCCCAAACAACCCCCTCAGCAAGCAAAGGAGCAGAAAGACAGGTCCCTGGACAGCCACGGCCCTTCTCTTCCAGGCACCCCTGGGAGAAGGGAAAACAATCCCTTTCTTGACACGTTTTCAGGACATGACGTGTTTTCTTGCCTCCTTTTGTGCCGTAAGCTCCCGTGGAGCCCGCTCCCGCACCGTGGGCTGCGGTTTGGATATTATACAAGGCACCCCCGCGTTGGAACCGGGTCTCCGCTCTGCGTCTGCACTGGATTCCCAGCTCAGTCTGCTTTTGTGGGCAGGATGAGGTGGCCGAACAGATGGTGGGAGAATCCGTGAAAAGCATCGTGGCTGTTGAGAGAACCCGGAGGGCTGAAGGTGGGGGTGTGACGAACTGGGACTGTTCTTGCTGGGGTGTGTGAATGCTGACAGGCGAGTGTGGCTAGGATGGTCTGCATCGGGGGATGGGAGTCTGCCCGAGGGAACATACCTGAGCTTGTAACATGAGAACCCAGGAAGGGGTTGGAGGCCAGGTGACTCCGGGGCCCGGGAAACTGAACAAAGGCGGTGGGAGGGGTGGCTGAAGGGAGAGTGTGGGAAGCGAGCTGGAGAGATGGCTGGGAGGCAGAGATGGCTCTGACCCCCCAAAGGGGGGTGGGCTGGGATGCCCTGGGACCCCAAGCTGGACCTAACTGAGAGGGGCCCTGTTGTCTGTGCCTGCAAGACCTGTCTTGGACTGTATTCCTGTCATCCAAATAAACCTTCTGCTTTACTGGCTGGCTGAGAGTCATGGTGAATCGCAGGAAGCCGGGGGTGCAGGGCCCTGAGTCCCCCAATACTCCGTGACAGGGGGTCCTGTAGCTAACAACAGGAGTGGGTTTCATGGATGGGTGCGTGTCTGTATGTGTGTATATGTGTATGTGCATGTTTGCATGTGCACATCCACGGAGAGGTGTTTCTGCGTGAACGCGTGCAGAGGGGTGACCAAAGGAATTTTGCTGTGTCCAGCGATTTGTTACAGGGATGTTCTCTATGGCAGCGTTTTCCTCACTGGTGGAGCGGGTGTATGTGTGGGAGTGTGAACATGTCTGATGGTGTGTGCCTGGTTAGAGAGGGCCTTTCTGAACAGGTCACTGCAGGAGGGAATTAACTGCAGAGGCACTGGCCTGAACACAGTTTTTCTCACTAGAAGAATGAGTGTGCAGGCGTGAGTGCATGGACATGTGATGAAGTGGGAATTTTACATAATATGTTGTATTAATAGTGTCCATGCCTCAGTTTCCCCTGTGTGCTGCCTGGGTAACTAGGTGGGGGGAAAGGTTGTTTACTCTTTGCAGAGATCCAGGTGCGACTGACGCCTGGCTGTCTGCGGCCTGGGCCTCACGCCCATGGAAAGTCCCAGAACACAATGGCCACTCCAGCTGCCCAGACATTTGGCTCCTAGCAACTAACGACCATGGACCACCAACCCTCCCTATTTATTCCACTCTGTATGCATCCGAAGAAGTGGGCTGTAGTCCACGAAAGCTTATGCTCTAATAAATTTGTTAGTCTCTAAGGTGCCACAAGTACTCCTGTTCTTTTTGCAACCCTCCCTAGGAAGCCAGAGGGGGTCTGACCAGCTGGAGAACAAAAGACTGAGGAAGGGCCAGGTGGGGTTGTTAAGTGTGGGGCTGTTGGAAAGAGAAGCTGGGGAGGTACTGGGGCTAAAGAGGGGTCATTGGGCTCTGGGATCTGGGCCTGACCCAAATGGACCATGCTGTAACTTTCTGTTTTCTAGCTTAACTAAGGACTTTCTACTGTGTGTCCCAGACAGCTAATACCCCTCCTGCTGTTACCCCGCTGGCTGGGAGTCACTGCAGAGTCAGGAGGTGTGTGTGGGGGGCACTGCTCCCTTTGGGGGTGCAAGTCTCCCTCCAGTATCCAGCTCAGGTGGACGCGCAGCCTGGAGCTCATGGCGTGAAGCAGGGGGGCTGGAGGCCCCAAGGTTTGGTTCCAGGAGGCCGTGAAGCCGGGTGGCTTATACTAGTGAGAGTGTGACCCTATGGATGCTGAAGGGGTCCTCCCAGGGACTGTTACACGTGACACTTGTGTGTGAGGGTGTGGGTTTCTGTGAGTGTATGCGGGGAGAGGGGATTTTGTATTTGGGGCATCAGGAGACGGTCACAAAGTCGGAGAATTCACCACAATGAAATGGTGTTTTTCTATCAGAGGAATGGGTGAGTGTGTGTGTGTCAACACGTGTGTACATGCATCTGAGGGAATATGTGTGTGTGTGTGTGTGTGTGTGTGTGTGTGTGTGTGTGTGTGTGTGCGTGTGTCGAGGGGCTTCCGGAGAAGATTAGTGAATGAGGAGATTCAGCAATAGCTGTATCCCAGTTGCTCCATTGGAGGAAGGTGTTTTTCTGAGCGCGTGGGTGCTCGTGTGCGTATGTGAGTGGGTGCGTGTTTGCGTGTGCATGTGGGTGGGGAGGGGGCTTCGGGAGATATCTGCCACGTCAGGGAATTCACTGCAGAGTCTGCCTCGCCTCCACAACGCTCGCTCCCTCGTCTAGTTGGTGCATTGTGCAGAGCTGTGTTCTGTAATTTCCGGCTCCCCCGCCCGGATCTCCTCCCCCGGGGAGAAAAGCTGGACAGCAGCAAACCCTGCCGGATGGATGAAGGACATTCCATCTGCAAGGTGGGGAGCAGGGCAGACTGAAAACGCTCCCCCTCCCCAGGAATAGTCGTGGCTTGCTTCTTCCCCATCAGAAACGCACCCTGCCAGGCGCTGTCAGTGCTGAAGGGTACAGTATGTCCCAGCATCCCTGCCTCTCACAGACTGTACAGTCAACAGCTCAGTGAATTATTATAGGCACCGCTGTGAAATCGTGACTGCCGGATGCATAGCCAGGCTTGGGCACTTAAATTAAATAAAAATTAAATTAAGGGAGATATCCTATCTCCTAGAACTGGAAGGGACCTTGAAAGGTTATCAAGTCCAGCCCCCTGCCTTCACTAGCAGGATCAAGTACTGATTTTGCCCCAGATCCCTAAGTGGCTCCCTCAAGGATTGAACTCTCAACCTTGGGTTTAGCAGGCCAATGCTCAAACCACTGAGCTATCCCTCCCTACTTCAACCAGGCCCCACGAGACCTGGAGAAGTGGCTGAACAGGCAGCGGCCGCAGAATAAAGTGCAGTTTGCAGGCAGAAGAGTGCCCCCGTGATTGACATTTTGGGCTTTCTAACGGACTCTTCGCATCAGCAAAGAGCTGGTTGGGAATTTCCCTCGGGGATGATTTCACAACAGAAAACGCCCGTTTCACACAATCACATTTTTCTGGGAGACAAAGTCCATTTTGCTGAAAATATTTGTCTGTTGGGGAAACCAAATGCTGGCGTCCTGGAAGGCGCTTGCCAAGCTCATGCTGCGTCCGCAGGCGGGCAGGTCGAGATGTCCTGTTTCGCGTCTCCTGAGAGAGCGGTTTGCTGGCAACCCCTTCCTGGGAAGAAGTCACATTTTTGACTTTTCGTCCTAATTCAAGAGGCACATCCCCTCCCCCAAGCCACACAGGTTTTCCCAGGATGGGATTTCCATTTTCTGGCCAGCTCTAGTGGCTTGATGAGGCCAGCGTACCCCGGCAACCAGACCGTGTTATTCCTGCCTCGTGCGCTCACCCCCCCTCACAAAGCTCTGGCCTGCAATCAGAAGTGGCAATCGTGGAGGGGACGGACAAGGCAGAGGAGATGCTGGCTCTCGTGTCTGACTGTACAGGAGCAAGATGTGCCTTGATTACTGAACTCAGCTGAGCTGACTCTGAAGACACTCCTAGGGGAGAAGGGTCCCAGGCTGGCCAGGAGTCTTGGTCAGAGGAGATTTTCTACCCTCTTACGTGACATTTGGCATCTGTAGGAGCAATGGTCTCAAGTTGTAGTGGGGGAGGTCTAGGTTGGATATTAGGAAACACTATTTCACTAGGAGGGTGGTGAAGCACTGGAATGGGTTCCCTAGGGAGATGGTGGAATTGCCTTCTTTAGAGGTTTTTAAGGCCTGACTTGACAAAGCCCTGGCTGGGATGATATAGTTGGGGTTGGTCCTGCTTTGATCAGGGGGTTGGACTAGATACCTCCTGAGGTCCCGTCCAACCCGGAACTTCTATGATTCTATGATTTGGTCGGCTGATTCTATGACCTGCTCATTTTCTGAATGGGTAGGTTTGAATCTCGGAGTTGGAAGGGGTGTAGGTGTGTGAGCTTTAGAAGATGAGGCTGAGCTGGCAGTTTTAAAGTGATGGGGTCCAGCACAAGCCACCTGCTGGGCCTGAAATTCACAGACGCCCCCCCCCCCCATGCTGGGCCCAGCACTCGCTCCGGCCAGGGTGGCCCCCGACAACGCAACACCTGCTGCATTAGTCGTGTCCTGCACAGCACTCGCACATCTCAACATTCCCAGCGTGCCGCCCCGCCCGGCACGTGCATTTCTTCCACCACTGTAAAGCAAAACACTTGCACTACCCATGTCCTGGGCCAAACCAACCCCGTCACCACCAGCTACCTGTACCCACCCCTGCTGACACGGACTGCATGGCCATCTCTTCTCTAGATCCCCTTCCAGAGGGGCAAGCGGGAGGGGTGGAAGGAACTCCGATGGAGTGTAGGCCCGAGGCGGGTGGTGTACAGGGAAAGTCTGACTGCAAGCTGCCTGGACTTCCCTGAGGATATATAGGGTAAGAAAAGGGACCAGGCCCTAGGGCTATTCTGCGGGGGCAGGTGCCAGGAGGGAGTTGGGGAGGCTGCATCCCCAGCCGTGTGGGCAACCTCAGCGCCGGGTCACCAGACTTTTGGGAGCCTGGGCTGAGGGTTTGCAGATCCACATGGGTAGTTTGCGCAGCTCTTGTGCTGGGCTCCAAGCGCGGCGTGTGGCTGAGATGCTGGAGAACAGTGCCTGTCACGTGCATTCTCCTGGGGACATGGACTCCTACCCAGTAAGAGGTGACCCCGTAAGAGCTGGTTACACTGGGTGCCGCCGGGTAGGTGGGGCCCCCCAGATAGCTTGGCTACATGGTGCCCTGCCGCATCGAAAGGAGTTTTCACTAGTGAATTCAGTGCCAGGACGGAGACCCACCAACTCATCTGTGGATGCTTCACACAGCCTATCCCTCTTAACCCAGGGCTGATTCCAGCCGACGAGGCTGAGGTGGATGCATCTGCGTCCCATTCCCCATTCCATGAGCCAGGCCATCCACCCGGTTGCGGCAGCTCATGGATAGCCGTGACTCTGCCACGCAGCAGCTGTAGAACGGGCCCGGGGCAAGGCAGTCAATTGGGATCCGCCATAAAGGGCAATGGAAAAACCAGCGGTAGCCGGTGCCCAGAGGTGAGATGGGAGGGACCCAAGCTGGGGTATATGGGGAATCGTACTGGGAACTGCAACCATCTAGACTTGGAGCAACAGATGCCCGCAGGCCCATCTTAAAGTTTGAAGAGAATGTCTGGCATTTTCTCTCTCCATTAGCAGTAGCCGTTGCCATGCGATCACAGCCGTTGCCATGGCACCCCAGCCGTTGCCATGGCACCCCAGCCGTTGCCACGCTACGCTGAGTGTGTAGAACAGGATGTTAGGTTAATGTACTTTCTACTGGTTGAGACCTTCCTACATGTCACCTCATTGATCTGGACGGGTGGTCGCAGGCCGGGGGTGCTGCCTGGCAGTTGCTCCGAATGCTAGGCCTTGTGGCTCCCGGAGCCATGTGCTGTGCTGATGACACCCAGGAAGGGAGAACTGAGCTGCTGGCAAAAGCATCCCAGGCAAGCCTGCTCGGAGGAGACAGCAGCTCCCCTGCTGCTGGTGATCCCCGGCCGGCCGGAGGTGCTGTCCTTGACTGGCAAGATCAAAGGATCAAGGCCAGATGTCGCCCCAGCTCCCTTCTTTTCAGCCAGATTTAACCTCACCTCCTTTGGCCTTTGATCCGCTTCACGTCCCTCGGGATTTCAGAGCTGCTCTCCTAAGCGGAGAGCACTTCATTCATACTGCTGGGGTGGGAGGCTGGCCAGTTACGAAGCTCTGGAGTGGGCTAGCCGCCTTCCATTCAAGCTAGCGGAGGGAACCATTTAATGCCCCTTTGTTTAACTATAGCCGAAACAACAAAAAAACACCTCCAAGGAGGAGACCATGTGCAAGCCCAGGTAGGGTGACCAGATGTCCCGATTTTATAGGGACAGTCCTGATATTTGGGGCTTTGTCTTATATAGGCGCCTATTACCCCCCCACCCCCTGTCCCGATTTTTCATACCTGCTGTCTGGTCACCCTAAGCACAGGAAGTGGCTGGGCCATGCCGTCCAAGGGGTTCCCTGGAGGTCTGAGAACAAATGCAAGGGCAGGGGATTGGTTAGATTGCGTGGGCGAGTTGGGCGAGAAGCAGCAGGAAGGCAGGCAGATGAGACGGGCAGAACAAGCTGTGGGCATGAAGCCCTGAGAAGAAGCCCAGAGAGAGTTTTTGGGCTGAGTGCTGGCTTAAAAGGGCTTGGAACTGCGAGTGAAGAAACTCTCTCTGGCTGTTTGGTTCCTGCCGTGTTCAGGGAAGGGGACTCTGCACAAAAAACCACCCCACTCCTGCAACAATGGTGCCCCCTAATGAAAACAGCCTCAGGACCCCCAAGACTGGCTAAACACTAGAGTCCAAAGGCGGTAACCATACCACCGGACAGCAGCTTGGCCTCCAGATTCCAAATCAGACAAAGCAGCCACCTCTTTCTCTAGCTGTCTGAGATTTCAGACAGACACGGCCCCGGACGAGAGAACGAGAGGGGTTGAAACGAGCCAAACCAGCTCCACAGATATCGCGTCTGTCGATGCGGCAGCCGGCTCCCGAGAAGGACGGACTCTCGGCGACTCGTCTCCAGGCCCAGGGCGGGGAAGGGGCCGAGTTAAATCAAACCTGTCGCTGGCAGTGATGTCCAGCAGCTCCCTCGCTGCACTGAGTCCTCCAGAGAAGTCACAGAAATGGGGGGCTGGGAGGCCAGACGGAGCACAAAGGGGAGGGTCTGGCCTTGCCCGCCCACAGATGGACTAGATGGAGCACCCGCGCATGGCTGGCTGGCTGCTAGCAGCTGCTGGAACCCTGAAGGTTGGAGTCAATTCACAGAAGTACCTGGAGATTTCCAAAGAAATCTCAGTGACCCCTGACACCCTGGTGCCCCGGCCACTGTCCGTGGGGTGCTGTGAGCACGACGAGGGGCTGTGGCGCCTCACGGCAGGGCGCAGGCATCTGCTGTGATCCCCTCCGGGCGCCATTGTCTGCTCTGTGCACCAGGAAGGCAGGTGACAGCAAAGTCCGGCTCGTCAGCAGAGTCCGGAAATGGGGAGGGACTGGCAGGAAAGTGGACTCCAGTCGCTCTGGAATGATGATAATAGATCCCGGAGCCACAGGAGCGAAGTGGGCAGGGCTGTTTGCTCAGCCCGGGCCCGGGGCAGGGCCAAACCCTGGCCTATTGGTGCGATTCCCAATGTTCTGTCCAGCCCAGGCGTGAGGTCCCAGGCAGGGGGCTCCCAGCAGCTCCCTCCCAGGGGATGTGGGTCCAGTCTCATGCACCTGCAGACGGGGAGGTTTGGGGCCCGATTCTCTCTTGCCTGGCACCTGGTGTCGTCATTTCACACCTGTGCCAAGGGAGTGCCAAGTGGGAGTGAAGTGCTGCCAAACGAGGCGTCTGGAGCTTCCAGTTTCCCTTTATCTGTTCCACCCCCACCCCACGCTCCAGCCTGCCGAATTCCTCCCCTGCCTCGCTGTTTACACGCTCCATGGCTGCAGCCTGCTAGCATGTCCCCTTCCCTTTAGTCATCGCTTCGCCAGGCTAGACCGATATAGCTCTTTGCATCTGCTCACAGCTGCTGCTCATCTCGGAATCTCTTGGTGCAGGTGCCCGGAGCTGAACACAAAGGGCCTGATTCTGTTACACAAACGCCCCTTTACGCTGCTCTGGCAACATAAAGGGTCTTCAAGGGCGGTGGAAACAGCCCCCTGCTCCCCACCCCTAGCTGGAGTGGGGTTGGCAGAAGGGGTGTTGCCAGAGCACACTAGGCTATAACTGTTCTCCACTTTGCAGGGCCCACGGGGGGGCACAGTTAGCAGAATGTAAGTTAGAGCAGTCCGAAGGCTGCTCTAAGTTATGGGGGGGCCAGGCTGGCCCCTTCATTGCCCCAAATTATCGGGAGCATGAAGGTGGCTTAAAGCCACCCCATCCCTGCCTCAAAGCCAGGGTGAGGATGAACTGACAATCAGGCTCCAGGTGCAGCTAGAGCAGAGCCCTGTCCCCTGCCGGCTCTGGTATGGGAGGCTTCTGTGTGCACGGGCCCAGCAGTGCACCAGCTTTTCCTGATGGCTATGATCAGACTCTCGAGTCAGCTTGTATGGTCACACGTGCTGGTCTCAGCTGTCCGGCAGAGGACACTGCCTGCTCACACCCGCTCCAGAGTTGGGGTCAGCAGCTGACACTGACAACACAATGCCCAGCTCTCCACAGTCCTCGGGGGACGCTGTACTCCGATACTCTCCAGGAGCGCTCGGGGTCGGTGACTGCAGGCGCAGCGGGCTAGGGACCCCGTTCTGCAGCGAGGGATGAGAAGGGCATCCCGCTAAAAGTGGCATTATCCAGGCACCGGGACTGGCAGGCTACGGAGACGTCTCTGCTGACGACACGACAGGCTGTAGCATTTTGGGGTAGACGCTTGCGACGGCGCTGGAGGGGTTCTCCGGTCGGCGTAGTTCATCCTGAGAAGGGGAGCTAGGCCGTCTCTCGGGATTTGTCACACCCTGAGCGATGTAGCCGTGCCCAGCTGGGACCCGCTCTCAGCAGTGCCACGTGCTGGACACGCGTCTGGGCACTCCCTCCTGGCCGTGGGGGGGAAGGAGCGTCTCCGCCGCCTCCGCGCCAAGCAATAGTCAATGGAACAAGGGGAAAGCCCTTGGGCCCTGGCCTGGTGCAATCCAGCACGCAAAGGCGCTGCCTTGACAGCGCCGGCCCTGCGGCTGCCTGGCCACCAGCCCTGCCCTCAGCCTCAGGAATGATCTATGTTATGCCCCGTGCCCTCTTCCCTAAGCTCCCCATCCCATTGTGAGCCTTCCCCTCACAATGCAGCCTGGCCCGGTCCCAGTCCAGGGGGCCGAGGAGATGGAGAGGGGGACAGCGAAGTCATGGACAGCGGAGATCCTGGAAAACCCTGCCGGGATCACACCCCTGGCCACATTGGCTGGAGGACGCAGTGGGGCTCCCCGGTGCGGAGAAGCTGGTGGGTGATTCCTAGGGCCTGACCCTGCTGCAGGGTGAATGGCTGCGGTGTCCCGCTCTGCCCTGGGAGGTGAACACAGCACCAGGGTGTCTTTTATCTCCTTCTGGCATCCCCACTGCCCTGTCTGGGAGCAGAGCGGCACAGCACAGCTCTCGGGGTCCCAGCACGCGGCGCGGGAGACAAGGAGATGAGCAGGAGTGGGCGCCGGGTACGGAACAGAAGGTGTCTGGCAGCGTAGCTCCATGTCAAGGCTGCGAGGACTGAAAGTGCGTGGGTGGGGGAAGCTGGCGACACACATAATACAGTGGGGAAGGGATACAGGACGCCCTGCGTGCCAGCTCCCACGGGGAGTCAAGGCACGGATTGCTCCTGCCTGCCCAGCGGGCACTGAATGGCCTTGCAGCGGCTAGGAGAACAGGGCGAAAGCTGAGGCCGGGGACCAGGAAAACTGGAATCGTGTCCCGAAGGAAGGGCTGGGAGCCCCATTGCATGGGACACGGGGGAACAATCCTGCACCGGCCATGGGCTTTGCTCCACGTCAGCTCCAGCCCCCGAGCCCCCCCGCATGGCCCCAAGGACAGGTCTGCGGAGCGCCTGGTGCCCAGAGCCCCGTTCCCGCCGCCTTTCTTCTCTTCCCTTCCCAGCCCAGCCCCGTGGTCTCTGCTGCCGGCAGGGAGCCCCGTTCCCCTCAGCTGGGCCCCTCGCCCCAGGGAAGAGTCTGTGAGGGGGCTAGAGGTGCCCGCGCCCCCCACTGCAGGGTCCTGCATGACAGCGCCCTGTGCTGCTGCTCCCGGGGAGGCCCCTGGCTCGCCCCGGTGCGGTCTGTGCTACTGATGGGTCCTCCGGGGCCTGCTGTGCCCACATGCCCGGGCCTCCCCCGCCCACATGCCCGGGCCTCCCCGTCACCAGCAGCTGTGGTGGAGGAACGGCTCCCAGCCCATGCATGCCTGGGGCCAGGGCTTGGGTCCGCAGCAGACGGCTGTGACAGCACAGTCACCAGCTGGCTACTATCCACTACTAGGACCCCCCGCTGTGGGGGTCCCGCCACACGCCCTTAGCACAATTTGGCCCACTCCCCAGCCCTGCAGGTGGGGCTCAGGGTGGGCAGGCCCCGTAGCTGCTGCCAGGGTGAGCACTGGGCATTAGCCGGCAGGGGGTGACTCAGAGAGGGGGTCCTGCCCACAGGGACCCAGGGAGAAAGCTCCCCCCTCGCCAGGCTGTTCCAGAATTGCCCACTCAGGGGCTCTTGCGCCCTCCCGGGAAGCAGCTGGTGCTGGGCACTGTCAGCGACGGGATACTGGGCAGGCCGGAGCCTGGGCCGAGCTGCAGGGGCAATGCCCGTGTTCCCACCTAGCAACGAGGAGCTGCGTGCCAATGCCAACGCGGCCCGAGCCTCCTTGCAACAGTGCGGACTCACCCCCGCGGCGCCTCCTGCTGGTCGGCTCAGGAATTAGCTCCTCCAGCCTCTGGAGCGCCCTCTGCAGGCCAGTGTCCCACTACCCCCTGTGTCCCTCCCAGGACCCAGTGCCCCTTGTCTGGGGGGCTGCCCCGGCAGTAACCCCTCACAGCTCTGGGTCTCCCCCTCCCAGGGGAACCCCCACCCACTATCCCCACTTCACCTCAGTCTTGGCTACTGCCCAATCTCCCTCTAGCCCCCGTTCACTGGGGCAGACGACAGTATCAGCCACTCCTCACAGGCAAAGGGGTTCGGACCTACTGCCTCTGCCTACCCATGGCCTGCCTCCTGCAACCCCAGTACCCAGTTGGCCTTACCCTAGGCTGCAGCCTGGGGGGTTTCCAGGCCAGAGATCCCCAGCTCCTCTGGCCTTCCTCCAGCCCTGTTCACCCAGGTACACTCCCTAGCAGCCAAGCGCTTCTCCCTCTAAAGGCAGAGAGTATCTGTCTCCTTGAGCGGCTGGCTCAGGTCTTTATAGGGCCAGCTGGGCGCTGATTGGGGCGTGGCCCCGGCTCAGTCTGCTTCCCCCAATCAGCCCAGCTTTTCCCCTGCCATCGCCCTCCCCCCGGGCTGTTTTAAGCCTTTCCGAGCAGGCGCGGGTGACCCCTCCGCTACACTGCTCCATCCCCTGACGGGGAGCCAGGGTCAGACACCCTGGGCGGCTCCCCAGGGCTGTCCCACTCCAGAGAAGGGAGGGCATTGTCCATGGCTCCTAAGGGATGCTCATCTCGGGCTCTCTGGTCCCTATAGGTCCCATCTCCAACACCCCCCTTCCCTTGCCCTCCTGCTGCCCCGCCCCCTTCCCGGCTTCCCCCGACCCCACAGGCTCTGCACAGACACCGCTCGCAGGGTCCCCTCGAAACAGGACCAAAAGCGCCTTGGATTTGGCTTCCTGCCTCCCACCTGGGGCTGCAGAGGAAGGTGAAGCTACCCACGATGCACCTGGCTCATGGTGCAATACCTCGTGTGACCCCCCCCCTCGAATTGTCCCCGTTGCCCTTTTCGGGGTCTTTTCAGTCCCAGATCTTCCCGTGGGCCTCTGACATCCCATCCAAGCCCCTCCCGCTCTGACTTCCCAATCACCCACCCCCCGGCCCTAGCCCCTGCTCCCCGCACCCGGGCTCCATCTTGCCCTCTGGTGCCAGCCAGACCCTCCCTGTCCTCACCCTTCCCAGCCCCACCCCGCCCTGCGCTGGGCCCCCAGCAACCGCCCCAACACACACTGCAGACGCCCTGCCCTAGGCCCCAGCCGGTTCTGCTCCCGGATGCTGAGGTGCCGGCCGGCTGACGCTGGGTCGTCTCTGTGAGCCCCCAGCCAGCACAGCAGAGGGCAAGTCCCTCGCCGCGGGCTGCGGAGACGTTCCAGCAACGCTGCCTCTGCGGGGGTGATGCTGAAAGGCCCTGGGGGAGCCTCGGAGCGGAGGGGAGAGACTGAAGTCAGGGCCGGGGTGTTCCAGACCCAACTGCCCCCGGCTCTAGAAACCAGGCTGCAGGAACCAGCCCTGGCGCTTGGCCTGGGTCAGCTCCAGGCACAGGGGCAGTATGGGGGAGGGAGACACAGGAGCCTGGGAGTGGGACAGGGGTGAAGGTGGATGGCGGCCGAGCTGGCAGTGGGATGGGGGCAGAAGCCAGCGGCGCAGATATTGGCCTGAGCCCGGCAGCCAAGCCAGACAGGAGCCCAACTGAGGTGACTAGCGCAGAGGTGGGCGTCTGGCGCGGGGGGTGGCCGATGCACCCCGTGCATTAGGGACGAGGGGCTGGCCTAGGGGTTGCTCCCATGTGACGGCTGTTGGAGGACTCCTCTGCGATGGGTGTGGCAGCGTCAGGTGTCCCTGGCCCCCGCAGAGCTCACCGGGCAGCATGGGGCTGGCATCTGCCCAGACTGTGTGCATGAGCGGAGCTGTCCTGGCGTGGGGTAGAAGCGCCATGTGAGAGCAGCCTGCCTACCTGGGTGAGCGCCACCAGCCTGCCCCCCTCCTTCCCAGCCGCCCTGTCCCCCCCCAGGGCTCCGCTCCCCAACCTGCCTCCCGCGCTGCTGTCTGTACTGCCAGTGCCAGGCTGGCAGGTCTTTGGGCTCCTGGGCTGCTC
>NC_048303.1:1260034-1278823 GCF_013100865.1 Trachemys scripta elegans
CAGAGTGAAAAGGAATGATACACAGAGCAGAGAGCTGAGGCAGACGGGGATTGAGGGGGGTCTGCAGAGCAGTGTGTGGGGAGCCCAGGGCTGGGACTGCAGGGGCGCTGTGGATCAGGATCGAGCACAGCAGCAGAAGTGGGTGCTCAGTCACCCCGGATGGGCGGGGAACATCCAGGGTTTGCTGGCTCCCAGTTTTCCGATCTGGCCCCCGGGGGTGTGGGGAGGGTGAACCCAGCTCTGTGCCTGGCTCGGACTGCAGCAGCTGGGGCTTGAGCGTGGCAAGGACGTGAGGGTGCCGGGCTGTCTCCTGGCTCTTTCCCCCTGAGCAAACTGCGAGCCTGGCCTGGGATCCCAGGTGGTCCCTATGGATGGACAGCGAGGAGGCCTGAGATAGCCTAGGACTGGACTAGAGGCGGGGGGCAGGTTGGGGCTGAGGGGCACCGGCAGAGCTGGGGGGGGCCTAGGGCTCAGTGGGTGGATGGATGGATGGATGGGCAGACAGTGGACGGCTGGGTGGATGGACAGATGGCTGGGCAGAGAGGTGGATGGCTGGGCGGCTGGGTGGATGGATGGATGGATGGATGGCTGGGCAGACAGTGGACAGCTGGGTGGATGGATGGATGGACGGATGGACAGGTGGACAGCTGGATGGATGGCTGGGCAGACAGTGGATGGCTGGGTGGATGGACAGATGGCTGGGCAGAGAGATGGACGGCTGGGTGGCTGGGTGGCTGGATGAACGGACAGGTAGATGGATGGATGGCTGGGCAGACAGTGGACGGATGGATGGACGGACAGGTGGATGGATGGCTGGATGGCTGGGCAGACAGTGGACGGCTGGCTGGATGGCCAGGTGGCTGGGAAGAGAGGTGGATGGCTGGGTGGATGGATGGACAGCTGGGTGGATGGACAGATGGCTGGGCAGATAGGTGGATGGATGGATGGACGGACAGGTGGACAGCTGGCTGGATGTCTGGGCAGACAGTGGACGGCTGGGTGGATGGACAGGTGGCTGGGCAGAGAGGTGGACAGCCGGGTGCCCCTTTCAGGTCCCCAAGCGAGGCTCCACTCCAGCCCTGATTCCCCCAGGCAGGGGGAGCAGCCCCTAGGCAGGGGGAAATCCCGCATGAAGGTTTGCACCCTCCAGTGCTGGGGGATGGTGCAGCCACCGGCTCCCCTACCCTGAGCGATGCTAAGCACAGCTGGCACCAGACGCCCGAGTGCTCAGAGCCCGCTGCAGGAGGACGGTTCTCCTGCACCACGGCGGCTCTGTATCGATCCCAGCAAAGGCCTTTGACCTCGGCGGCCATAAAGCTGCCGCTGTGCAAGCCGCGCGGCCTTGGACTTGTTCCGAGTGCACTAACCAGGGCAGCAGGCAGCCGGGGCCCTGGAGCCCGGCCTGCTCAGACAAGAGGGGGGTGGGCTCCCGCGTGTCTGCGTGGTCAATGATTTGCCAGGGCTGTGGCTGGGGTGGGACGCGGCCCGGGCAGCTCGAGGGGCCGCATGCCAAGAGAGCCTGGGCATAAGCCCGGGGCCAGAAGGTTCTGCAAGATGCTGAGAGTTGGGCTGGGGACCCTGCTGGGCCAGGTCTGGGGGGCAGGAACCGCCCCTGGGGGGAACGTGACTAGGGGGCTAAGCTCTGGGGACTGAGGCGGCCAAGAGGAGAGCCCAGCTGGCAGCTCTGGGGGCAGCAACGAAGCTGGGCATGGGGGGACCCTGGAGAGGGGGAGTGGGTCCAGGGACAAACCCAGAATATACCCCAGTCCCAACGGCAGAGGCTGGGGCCCCCGAGCCAAGGGGCAGAGCCGCTGGCGAAGCTGGCGAGAGCCGGATGCCCTTTGGGCAGAGCAGGGGGAGCTGTGCACAGGACAGGCTGTGGGAGGCATGAGGGGATCCCAGTGCTGGTGACGGGGGGGCTGCTGGAGAGACCCCGTCAGGACCGGCTTGGAGGCTCCGAACCCCAAGTCTCTTGGGCCTGCCGAGGCGGGCTGGGACTCTCTGGCAGCGGGCTTTCTCCCGCGGACTCCGGCTCTGGGCCAGATAGACCCCGGCTAGCCGCCTGTCCCAGCACGGCCCTGGCCACGGCGTGTTGGAGCTGGAGCGCGCTCGGGCCAGTGTCGCTGCACAAACCGGCACATTTCCCCAGCAGTGGCTGTCCCCGCCATGCCCAGGCCTGACTGTCTGGGGCTCCTGGCACAAGGCAGGAGATTGGGGGGGCCTGGACTCGAATGTCTCCACACCGGTTTGCCCCGTCCCGGCTTGGGAATCCTCAGACAAGCCCTGCGGGTAGCAGTAACAGCGGGATGCTGTGCGTTCGGACGGGGCTGGCTGGACTGGAGCCAGAACCAGCAGCTGCTGGGTTCAGTGGGTCCTGACAGGAACACAGGAGCTCCGTTGGACCTGGAAGCGCCGAGGGCTCTTGGCTGTGGGGCTGATACGCCTGCCCCCGCCCCCTCGCCACAGCCCCCGGCTGTATCCCTGGCCTGGGGCCAGTCCTGACCTTGCCAGAACACATCTGCAAAGGGGAGCTGCTCCTGCCAGGAACCGTCCCCCTCCCCTCCCCTCCGAGCTGTGCACTCGGGAGCTGAGCGGGTGGGACGGGACGGGACGGGAGTGGGCCGCCAGCCAGGCTCTTGCAAGGAAGGAAAGTGAAAGCTGGCTCTGCGGAGCATAAATACAGGCAGCCGGGGACGGGGACGCAGCATCTCAGCTCTGCCTGTCCCTGAGCCACTGGACGCCTCAGCCTGCCTGATCGCCTGCCCCCTCGCTGGCCAGAATGACCCTCCGCATCCTGCTGCTGCTGGCGGCTGCCCTGTGCATCTGCAAGGCCCAAGGTACTGCCTGGGCCCAGCTGGGCCCCGCCTGGGAGGGTGCCCTGGGGACAGGAATGGGTCGGCAGGCGTGGGGTGCGCCTCGGAGCAGCTGGACACGGGGGGTAGCCCAACCCGCTAGCCCTTTTGCAGCTGGGGCTAATTCCAGCCGCGGTGCTGCTCGGGTGGGGAGGGAAGGGCGAGGGGAGTGCCGCAGACCTGGCAGTGCAGCTGGGGGCCTCAGCCCGGCAGGTCCAGCAGCGGCACCTAGTGATGGAGCAGGGAGCTGGGCTCTAGCCTGGCCTCTGACCCTAGTTGGTTGCAAGACCCAGGCGGGTCTGTGCGGCCGATCCCGCCCCGGAAAGGGGGTTGGCTGTGTAACCCAGGCCTGCTTGTCCCCCCTTTAGCCTCTCTAGTGGCAGCGAGCCCTTGATGAGCAAGCTACCGCCTGGGCTAAAGCCACATCTCTTAGCTCAGGCATTAAACTCCTGAGGTCCCAGGTTTGATCCTGGCTGACGCCGACCCGGCTCTGTCGGCGTGACTCTAGCGCTTGCCTATCTCGGGTCGATGCTTTGTGATTCCCCCAGGGAAAAGGGCTGTCCTCGGCATGTTCCCTGCGCCCCCAGTGCTCAGCGGTGGGGCAGAGGCTGCTGGAGCAGGGGGCCCTGCCTGCTCGGGCGTCTGCCCGCTAGCCCTGCGGGCTGATCGCCCCAGCTTGGGGAGAGCTTTATCAGCCACTCACAGGCTGCGGAGTGGAGATCACCTTCCTGCAGAGAGAAAGCAACGGCCTGGCTTTGTTCTGATTGGCTAGAAACTGGGTTGATTCAGGCGATCTAGTCAGCAGATGAACGTGGCGGCGGGTGTCCGCTAGGAGCTGCGGGTCGGGAGTGCGGGGCACCGGCAGAGCGGTGTCTGAGAAACTCCCTCTCTGCAGCACCTGGGGCCGGCAAGCCCCATGCATGATGCTCAGTAAGGTGCCTCAGGTTTGCATGCAGCTCTCCAGAGGCATCCCACCAGAAAGGCATCCTCTGCCCATGTCTCACCCATGCCCTTGTCTGCTTGCCCACTAGGGAGCGAGAACCAGGCATCCGACTGCTGCCTAAGCCACAAGAATCGTCCCATCCCGCTCCATCTCCTCTCCGCCTACAGAATCCAGAGTCCCGAGACAGGCTGCCGGCTCTCAGCTATTGTGTGAGTGCCTGTGGGCGCCCGGGGGAGCTCTGCGGGTGCGGGGGGCACCTCCAGGGATGGAGACTCGGTAATCCTGCCCTTCCCCATGGCTTGGGGTTGTGTTAGGATGGGGACGGGGAGAGGAGGGGTTCTGGCTGTCCCCAGCTGGGTCTGGCCCATCCCCCCTTAGCAACTCTTCTGTCATGACTCAGGTTCATCACCAAGAAGAACAGGAATCTCTGTGCCCCGCCCAATGCTCGCTGGACCCTTGACCTGATGGAGAAACTGGATAGGAAAAAAGGACAAACCACAGCGGTGGATGTCGTGAAACGTGTCCGCTCGAAGGGCGCCAAGCACCGCAAGCAGAGGAAGCCCCAGCACTAAGAGGTGGGGACGGCAGAGCCCCAGGGGTGCCGGGTGTGGGGAGGGACGGGCCACTGCCTGCACCAGATCCTCAGCCAGTGGAAAGCAATCCAGCCCCGTGGGCAGCCGGGCGGCTCTGCCCTGCCATGCGGGGGCGCTGCGGGCTGTGGCGGAGAGCGCGTGGGAGTGAGGGGGATTGAAGCAGCCGGCGCGCTGGTGTTGAGCCCAGTGAGATGTGAAATGTCCTGGGCCGGGGGCTGGGCCGAGCCCACCTCTGCCTATCAGGGCCTTGCCGGCCGCGGTGGCGGAGCGGTGACTGGCCGGCCTGGCGATGGCACACGGCGACCGGTCACTAACGGCGCGTGGCGACGCCCCGACGATGCTGTCTGGGGCTGGGGGAGTCTCATTCGCGGCTGCTGATTGGGAGCCACTAGAAAAGGGGGGTGCTTTAGGAAATGGGGGAGGGGCGTCGTGTGAGACCCTCCCCTGCTCTCTCTAACTGCTCTCTCCCCGCCCAGGGCACCGGCCGTCCCCACCCCGGCGCCTGCCTGCCTGCTCAGTTGACCTCCGCAGAGCCCCCCGGACTGCAAGCAAAGGAGACCTGGCTGATGCCTGTGCTGGGTGTGGAGGGCTTGGCTTGGGGCGGTGTGTGATTCCCCCTGGAGATGCTGCACCTCCTGACGGCGCGTTGCCTCCTGCTAAGCATCGGTCACGTCGCGACTCCCTCCCGCGGCTCCCGGCCAAGCTCATATCCGCGGCTTGACCCCCCCCCGCCCCCGACCTTTGCATGAAAAGCCAGTGATTAGCGAGGCTGCTGCTGCTAAACACGCCTTTCCTCAGGGCCAGCTCCAGCGAGGTCGAAGGGAGCACGTGCCCTGACCGCCGGGGGCTATTAGTCAGCGCCTAGGTAACCCTATAACCCTGCTCCTCTCCCGCTGCCTCCACCACTGTGGGCAGGGCCAGTAACTCTCCCAGAGGGAGACATATTTGCCCACAGAGCCTCCAGACAAGGACTTTGGTTAATTAAGTTCCATGCAGATATATGGTTGTCATGAAAAGATACCCAGGGCTTAGTAATACCAGCAAAGACTGCAGGCTGGCTGGACTAGCAAGTCCTTATTGCTTCTCTCAAGCGCGCTTATCTGGTTTGATTGCTTTATTAGGTAGCTCTTTCAGACTGTATTAAGAAACTGTGACGTCCTAGCTACTGCAGGACATGCTATGCAGGAGCTCTGCCCTGCCCGACGCGCTGTGCCCTCGCCTCGCCGGGAACGCACAGCCCATCGCGAGATGAATTCAAGTCAATAAAAATGATTTAAAACTTCCAGAAGCAAAGGCGTGCTGGTGTGGTTGGTGTTGTGAGCGTGCCGCGGGGGGGCTGGGTCGCCTGAGAAATACGGACAGGCGCTCCAGCTCCACCACCTGTTGTTGGGCTGGAGGACGGAGTCCCCGGGGGAGGCTGGTGGGTCACACCCCATGCGCGGGGGTCTAACGGGTTTGGGGTTGGGGAGGAATTTCCCCCGGGCCAGATTGGCAGGAACCCTGGGGGGGGTTTCACCTCCCTCGGCAGCGTGGGGCACGGGTGACTTGCAGGTGGGGGAGTCTCCGTCACAGGAGCGGGTGGGCGAGGGTCTGAGATGGGCAGGTCAGACGGTCCCGTCTCACCGGAAAGTCTGAGTCTCTGCAGGCATGTGTCACCGCAGGGAACAGCCCCAGCCAGCGAGTAGGCGGGGTGCAGAGCCGGGGGCCCCGGGGGAATCCTGAGGTGACTGCAGTCCTGCTGTGCTCTGACTGGGGGGGCTGGAGACAGCTATTATTGCCTGGCAGCAGCATGCCAGCCCCCCGCCGAGCACGGCCCCTGCACGACAATGGGACCTGGTCAGGCTCTGCCTGCTGGCCCCCACCAGCCTCCTGTGGGGAGACTCCTGCGGCGCAGCCCCGGGTGTTAAAGCTTCCCTGCCCTAGGCCACCAGGGGCAGCGCTGACCCCCAAGACGCCCCGGGAGCTCGAACAGGGGAGCGGCCGATGTGGGGAGCCCTCCTCCAGGGGCTCTCAGAGACCTGAGATGTAATGGTTGTAGGAAAACGGGAAATGTCCAAGGGTTCATGAAATAGTGGCCAAAGGGGGCCCGCAAAGGGTTAACTAGGAGAGACGGGGTGGGGGTCGTGTTGCGGAGTGTGGGGGAGTCAGGGCCCTGCACCCCTCTTCCCGAGATTCACTGCGACTCTCAACCAGCCAGTAAAGCAGAAGGTTTATTTAAGGACAGGAACACAGTCTCAAGCAGAGCGTGTAGGTACGACCAGACCCCCTCAATTAGGTCCCTCTGGGAGGTTCAGGGAGCTTAGACCCCAGCTTGGGGTTCCCTGCGTTGCACCACCCAGCCCCAACCGAAACTAAACTCCCAGCCCCTCCCGCTGCTCCTCTCCTTTGTTCAGTCTCCCGGGCAGAAGGTGTTAATTCTCCCCACCCCCGTTCCTGGCTCAGGTTACAGCTCAGGTAGCTTCCTTCAAGGGAAGTCCCACATCCCCACTGCAACCCCCCTGCAACATTCCCAGGTCAAATCTGCCCTGCTCCCTGCTCCGTCACAGGTCGCTCATACTCCCCTGACCAGGAAGGCAGCCGGTTCCTCAGGCCTATGTGATGGACTTCGGCAGACAGCCAGCCAGCTCCTCGGGGGGCCCAGGGTGGTGAGGGACGGGGTCCCACTCCAGGCACCAGTGTACGTGTCCTGCTGTACTCTGACCCCCAGCGGGAGCGCAAGGGGGTGGTTAATGGGGAGACATGCATGGGGTGGAGAGTCGGGGACAGCGAGACCCCTTGTCACACCCTGTGTGCTGCAACCCCATCGAATGCTGACGGGCTGGGTGACCTCGGGGAATTCAAGGAGCCAGCGGGCTGCAGATGCAGGTGTCAGTGAAGATGCAAATAGCCCGGCTGACAGGGAGGAGGGGAGGGGATTTCCCCTGGGCTGGTAACATACAGGAAAGGCTGCTAAGCCCAGGACACCTGCCTGGCTGTAACCGGAGCCCTGGGCCTGGCGGGGGAGGAACCCCCCACCCATCTGCACACGGGAGATGGGAGGGGGCCAGCTCCCCGCCTGCCCTCGCTGGGGAAACCGAGGCAGAGCTGAGCCCAGCTGAACCTGGGGAGAGCCAGGCAGGACAGGACGGCTGCCAGGCAGGGTCGCCTTGTCCCGGGCTCAGAGAGGACCCAGGGGAGGGGGGGTGGCTGGCAGGACACTGCTGGTAACAGAGGTGCCTGGTCAGAGGGTGGTCACAGCCATGGGGGGGTCCCTTCCCCTAAAGACCCCGAATCTCAGCCCTCCAGGAAGGGGGGCCAGGAGGGGGCTCTGCCCTGGGGGTGAGGGTGACGGGGGACCCCAAGATGGGAGATGGGCTCCTGGCACACACAGCTCCAGAAGGGGCCTGCCACAGAGCATCAGCGCCCCAGAGATCTGGCTGGGGTAAGAACCAACACTCAAGGGGTCACTCCCTGTGTCAAGGCTCCTTCCCCACTCTGAACTTTAGGGTACGAATGTGGGGGCCTGCATGAAAACTTCTAAGCTTAACTACCAGCTTAGATCTGGTCCGCTGCCACCACTCCCAATGTGCTAAGTCCCTTCCCTGGGTAGCCTTGAGAGACTCTTCACCAATTCCCTGGTGAATACAGATCCAAACCCCAGTTTGATAAGAACTGTCTGTACTGGGCTATCTTGATTATCACATCAAAAGTTTTTTTCTCTTACTTAATTGGCCTCTCAGAGTTGGTAAGACAACTCCCACCTGTTCATGCTCTCTGTATGTGTATATCTATCTCCTCAATATATGTTCCACTCTATATGCATCCGAAGAAGTGGGCTGTAGTCCACGAAAACTTATGCTCTAATAAATTTGTTAGTCTCTAAGGTGCCACAAGGACTCCTGTTCTTTTTGCGGATACAGACTAACAGGGCTGCTACTCTGAAACTTGTTCAGAAAGATTTGGAGACCCTGGATTGATGTCTGGTCCCTCTTAGTCCCAAGAGTGAACTCCACCAAAAACAAAGAGAACAAACAAAAGCCCCCCACCCACCAAGATTTGAAAGTATCTTGTCCCCTTATTGGTCCTTTGGGTCAGGTGTCCGCCAGGTTACCTGAGCTTAACCCTTTACAGGTAAAAGGATTTTGGAGTCTCTGGCCAGGAGGGATTTTATGGTATTGTACACAGGAGGGCTGTTACCCCATATAGTTATGACACCCTGTTCCACCCTAGAGGTCAGGGGACCCCTGGCTGCGGCCCAGATGGTCGACACATGGAGCAGGTGGGGTCACTGCCCCCCTCCCTCCCTGGCAGACGAGGGGGGGAGGCAGTGGCAGGAGCCCAGCCCAGTTTCAAACCCAAAGGTGTTGGGGTGGGGAAAGGGCCCGGGGGCCCCATGAGAGCTCCTCCTGTGCCCCCTGCTCATGCCACCGAACTGGCCAGACATCAGGGAGGACGTGACACTGCTCTGAGCCGTGCACTGGAAACCCTCAGTGTGCTGGCTTTGCAAGAGGCTGTGCGAATCCTCAAAGTGCCCGGGGAGACAGCTACCGAGGGGAGGGGAAAGATGCTGTGGCATCCGTGGATCATTTGTGGGTTTGAAGGTCCCTGGTTAAAGCGACCCTGCTTAGTTTGGTCCTGAAGGGGGAAGAGAGGTGACAAAGTGGGAATATTTTTGTAATTTACTTATGAGGCCTGTTTGTGCCTCAGTTTCCCCTATGTTCTGCCTTGTGACTCAGTGGGTGGAAAAGGACGGTTAGCTCTGAGGGCAGGCTGGGTGTTGCCTCACTGTCTGCACTTTGGCCTCCTGGCAAATCCAGTCACCAGGACCTGGACCCCTCGCACCCGACGCCCCTGTGGGAGGAGGAGCTCCCCGGCCCTCAGCAGGGAGGCTGAGAACACAGGACTGGGCGAGGAGTGAGGTGGGGGATACTGGTTGGCTGCTGGAGGGAGTCGGGGCTCTCACTTTGGAAGTGACCAAGGAGGGACACACAGAGCTGGAACCAAGGGGGTCACTCCAGCTCGGCTGGGCTCTGGGCTGACCACACTGGACCATTCTTCGATTTTCTTTTCTCTGTGCTACGCTAAGGGCTTCCTAGGCTGTGATAATTGGGTAAGATCTGAGTTATGTATTGACCTGGCTAAGTGGCTGAGCTCTTGGGATTAGAGGACCCTACATGTGATGAAATTGGTTTTCAGTAACTACCCATCACAGGGCCCAGGGGCTGGGTGATAAGACAAGGGCCGGAGACTGCATCTCTGACTTCTTGTTAACCTGTGTGGCGAGACAGAAGTTTACTTTTGTTACTATCTTGGTATATCTAATGGACGAACCACCACCGGTTTGGGGTGAGCCTGCCCTGTTTCTCAGCGGTTTGTCCTGAATCGGGTATTCTCAGCTGTGACCCACTGAGGCAGGGTGACAGGAGGAAATGATTAAAGAGAGTCATCTTTTATCAAAATGCCGGCTCTCCACAGACCCCCGGCCTGCTGACGCAATCCTCTAGGAAAGCATCTATGACAAATTCGTTTCCTTTTGATTGTTCTCAGCAAGACTTGGTGTGGTGGGGCAGCTGCTCCACTCCTGCAGAACAGGGGTTAAAGGCAGGCCTGGAGAGGGCTGGGGCTGGGATAAGAGGAGTGAGAGCAGCTGAGGGAGTGGCTGACTGCAGGTGTGGCCCGCTCAGTCAGGGTCGAGCTGGCCCCGATAAGAGAGCTGTGAGCCAGGTGCTGAGGAGTCTCACCCTCGCCCTGGACTGGGAAGGGCCCGGCTGCCTGAGAGGAAGGTACCTGAAGTGGGGCAGGACTGGGGAAGGGCAAGAGGAACTGGGCAGCTCCAATCTGGCAACTCCCCAGGCTGAGGCCTTGCTGAAGGCTTATAGAGGTCCTGGGGCTGCAGAGGGGCAGCCTGGGGATAGGCAGAGGCCGTTGGTTCTACCCCCGTGCCGGTGATGAGTGGTTTACAGACTGCGTCTGGCCCAGGGAGCGGGGGCTGGATGGTGACCGGCAGTAGCCACTGAGGCAAGGTGGGTTTAGAGGGTTGGGGGTTCCCCTGGGAGGGGAGACCCTGTCTGTGGGGGCAATTCTGGGGGCAGAACCCCAGGGTAAGGGGCACCAGGGTCTGGGAGGGACATGGGGCCTGAGATGGGTGAGGCACTGGCCGGCAGAGGGTGCTCTGAGGCTGGAAAAGAGCTAATTCCCAGGTGACCAGCAGGAGGCACCGCGCCAGTGAGTCATCGCCTGGCTACACTTCACATTCCACATTATTAGAATAATGTGTCCCTCTCCCCCTGTGGAATTGTGGTAGAGTGAAATACGGGTGATCTTTGTAATGGAAAAGTTTTCATACTATGTACACAAGAAGAGAAACTCCAGAAGAGAGACAAGGTCCTATCTTTTATTGGACCAACTTCTGTTGGTGAGACAAGCTCTCTCTCCCCCACCTTGTCTCGCTAATATCCTGGGACCAAAACAGCTACAACAACACTGCATACAAAAAGAGGCCAAGAATGTAGAAATTTGGTCACCCTTTTTTTAGTGTACTTGGGGGGAGAAGGGCTCCCCAGCCAGAAGCCGGACTCTTTAGCCAGGTTCTTTGAATATTAACTTGATCCTAAGTAAGTAATACGACATCAGACAGTGCTTATATTACTGACTTACTGTAAGTGAGCCTTAAAAAGTCTTCTTTAAAGAGAGGCTCGCACCTGCTCCAGCATCAAACTACCTGCAAGGGATATGCACGACTTGGCACAATGCAAAGACCTGAAAGAACAATTCTCCCAAAGCCAGAGGAAAACACCTCCGTTGCCAAGCCAGTTAACAAACAGAGCAGGTGATCAGTTGTACCTGTGCTGATGTAGATGTTAGGGGGGATTGGAGAATGGGCAGGTTGTGGGATTCATGTTTAATTTTGCAATGGCAAATCAATGTGACAAAGGATGTGATGAAAATTGGTTCCCAATAGGGGATGTAATAGTGTGATTCTGCCTAGGAATTTAGCGAACTACCTTTCGGGCAGTGCTTGGCGAGCCAGGACAGCCCTGGGGGGCAGGAATACAGCTCGACTCTCGTACTGCCTTGCCTCTTGGTTTTTTTGTGTGCTTTAACGCTGACCGGGAGCAGAGAAAGAGGCCACCTGGTCACAGAAGTAAGTGTTAGTGGTTGTTTAAGTCTGAGTGATTGTGACCTGATCACCTTTGTAATGTACAAGCAGAATAAAGTCCAGAGCAGTAGAGTGAGTGTGTGTGTGTGTGTGTGTGTGTGTGTGTGTGTGTAAATATATATACACATACGCACACCTGGTGCTTTCCTAGGGCCAACTGCACAAAGCTGAAAACAAGTACACCTCTACCCCGATATAACACGAATTCGGATATAATGCAGTAAAGCAGCGCTCCAGGGGGCGGGGCTGCGCGCTCTGGAAGATCAAAGCAAGTTTGATATAACGCGGTTTCACCTATAACGTAGTAAGATTTATTTATTTGGCTCCCGAGGACAGCGTTACCTCGAGGTAGAGGTGTATGAGCCAAATCAGCCGGGAGGAAGAATTTAATCAGAGAAATGTGACGGATCATTGGGATCTTTATGGACACTTTACTAGGTGTCCAAAAGTCCCAGTCCCACCACAGCTGAGGAAGGAGGCTGGTTTTCTAACCAGCACAATGTGGTTTAGAAGGGAAGGAAAGGTAGCTGTAAAATATATACATATATAACATAAATGGAAGAAAGGGGAAGTTGATAGTAATGAATATAAATCAGAAGTTAGGGATTGTAGAAAGCCGATAAGAGAAACAAAGGGACACAAGGAGAAATCTATGGCCCACAGAGTTAAGGACAATAAGGAATTTTTTAAATATTGGGGGGGAGAGGGGGAAAGGAATCTTGACAAAAGTATTGGTCCACTACTAGATGGAAATGGTAGCCTCACGCTGCTAGCTGGGATCCCCGGATTGTTTCTTACTCCTGCTAGCTGAGGGCATGTTTTTACCAACGGTGACTTCATTGAAAAACGGACTGGCCAGATTCTCAGCTGTGCTCAGTTCTGGAGGGGGCCAGAGCAAGGCACCCAGTTCCAGGGCTGGGCTGGTCCTGTGCTAACCTCTGAGTAGATTAAAGCAGCCTAGGGGCTGCTCTGAACTACACTGCCTGACTATAGCACCCAGGAATCCCCAGCCAGCCTGGAGCAAACACCCCCTTCACACCTCTCCACCCCCCCATGCTGGGGGCTGCAGGGGATTCACCCATAAGGGCAGCTTTCTACCCCTCGGTGTGCAAGGGTGACACACGGCCTGCAGAGCCAGCTCGAGGCTCAGCCCCACATCTCCTACGGAGCCAAAGGGGCCAGGGGCTTGGCCCAGTGGGGGCTCCATAGGGATGGTAAGAATTTCTTCACTGGAATTCCCCCTTCCCATGTTGGCTCCTTTTCTCCAAGGCGGACGGAGGCCCCGGAGCCGTTCCAGCTTGGAGATGAAACGCTCGGGCCCCAGTGCGTAGCGCTGTGTGAGCTGCGGGGCGAGGGGTGGGGAACGGCCGCTCGAGTCACACGAGAATTGGCTGCTGGCAAATCGCCTGAGGACTTGACTGGCTTCCAGCATGTCCTGGCCCAGCCGGCGTTCCCGGAACATATGGGCTGGGGAGGCCCCCAGGAGGGGGCTCTGGCAGAAACCAATGTGCTGAACAGCCCGAGAAGCAGACCAGAAAGAGCCAGACTACCTGGGTTCTCTGCCCCGCGGCCCACCAGGGACATGGCTGCCCTGGCCTACGGGGCGAGGGCATGGGGCCACAGGGGATTTTGCTACACGCTGGGGGATGCTCATTTACCTTTCAAGGGGTAGACCACTAGTGTCAGTCAGCCGTAGCTCCACGGGCGTCAATGGGGCCAGATCCCAGCGGGTCTAACTCAGCCCTAGCTCCATTACAGTCAGTGGGGCCAAATCCCAGCAGCTGTGCATTGCCCTAGCTGTACGGGAGGCGGTAGAGTGACACTGAGGATCTGTCTCAGGGGGTTTTGTGGCTCAGGGGGCAGCATAGGAGGGCTGGGCACTGCCTCTCTGCACACATACTGCCATGAGCCATCTCTCCAGACAATACCGCCCGGACCTCTCCCCACCAGCATCCCCGTCCTTCTCCCGAGGCCCAGCCAGCCTCCCCAGCCATCTCGACACCTGCCCAGGAGCCGGCCCGACGAGAGCAAGCGGAGGGGCTGGCAGTGTGGGAAGAAGGAGCGGTTCCGGGCTCTCCGGGGCTCTGAGAAGGGCTGGAGGGTGGGGATTGTGGGCCTGGCGGGTGAGGTCAGGCAGAGAGTTGCGGGCTGGAGGGCGGGGTGGCCGGCTGGGTGGGGGGACCAGGAGAGTGAGTCTGCAGCGGGAGGCTGCAGGGAAGCGCCAGGAGGGGCTGGTGGCTTTGGACACTTTCAGTCATGGATGTGGCTGTTTGCTCTGTGACTCCATGGGCCACTGTACACCTGCCCAGAGACCCCTGCACCCTCCTGGTCACATCCAGGGCAGAGCCGGCTAACAGGGCCCCATCAGTGCCACCCTGCTCCTTGAAGGGACATGCCGCTCCCCTGGCCCCAGCCCTGCAGCAGCCAGGCCTGTGTGACGGGAGCGTATCCCCTCAGCCCCGCATTACAGACGGGAAGGACGGGCGCCGAGGAAGGGGATGTGACTCACCCGAGGAGCCCGGGGCAGATGCAGGAATTGTGCCCGGGCCTGGTTGGCGAGCCCGTGCTTGGACCAGCCCACACTAGTCAGCTGTTGGCAGTCGCCCATCAGAAGTGTGGAAAGTTCTGTGGCAATAACAGCTTCTCACGCCCAGGGCCACCTCTGCCTCCCTGTGGCGGGGGCTGCCCGCTGTGCTCCAGTGCTGGCAACTGACTGGCACACCTGGGCGCCGTCACGCCTCTGACAGGGCAAAACTCGCCCACACAGGGAGCCAGCCTGGGGCCTGGGAGCCACTTTTGGCAGCGAGATGGAACGGGAGCGGGCGGTCGGGGGCACCTCAGCCTTGTGCTGAGCCCTGTACAGGGGTGAATGTCCCCCAGGGGCACTGGGCCAACCCCCTGGATTACTCTGCAGGACGCTGGGTTGTGGGGCAGTGCAAACGCCACGTCTTTTCTGTTTGCAAACCTCGTGCAAACCCTTCCTGAGTTCCCTCGACCAGAGCCAGTCTCCTCACGTGTCCCCAGAGGCACCGGAGAGGCTGAGCGAGCCCAACCTGCCCGGATTCTCATTTCACAATCCCGGCCCCGGAAAGCCCCTGACGCGAGGTTGTGCTGCTATTCCTGCAAGCAGCAGTTGGGGGCAGGGACGGCCTGAGCAAGCCAGACCTTGACCCACTTGGAAGGCAGCTGAAATGTGCGAATCCCCTATTTGTTCTGGCTAACGTACAGGAAGCCGGGATTAATGAAGGGAGAGCAAACATTGGCTCCTGACTCTGTCCTCACAGCCCTGGGGCTTGCTATTACTTGGCTACGACACAGGCCTGGGGGGCTGGGTGGCAAAGGCAGGCTGGGGTGGGAGGCCAGGGCATGGCTCAGGCCAGGGGGCTGGCATGAGCGATGAAGCCTTCCACCCCCAGTTAGCTCAGGGCAGGGGAGCGGGGGCTGCAGACCCATGTGCTTCCAGGTCACCGATGTGACTCTCGATCCACCTCAGCAGTTGCTACCCAAGGGGAAACAGCTGCTGGGTCTCACTCCCCTTGTCCGCCCAGCAGACCCCGCCAGCCCCAACCCGACTGGCCCTCGCTGGTTGTCTCTGCCCGGAGCGGTGGCAGATACAGCTCAGACGTCGCAGTGCCCGTTCCGTGGGCAGCGAAGGTGCTTCACGGAGCTCACGCTGCCAGACAGACCCAGCTCTTCCATTCAGCCCCCTGGGCACCTCTCTGCCAGCGGGCACGGCAGAGGGCTCAGTCCTGTCTGCCCAGCCTTCGGGGCCTAGGGCGCCCCAGGCTGGGTTTGATTCTCTGCAGACACGAGGCACCCTGCCCCAGTCGTGCCCCCAGTGGGAGGCTGGTGGAGCTAGACTGGGGTGGGCTTCCCTCCTGGACGGGTCAGACCTGCCCCTGAGCTAGCCACACGAAGCTGAGCCTAGCTGGGCTTGTGAAAGGGGCCGGGCTCCTTTTGGAGGGGGGAGAGGGAGCGCTGGAGACCCAGGGGAGCAATTCTGCCTGGCCACACCGCAGAGCCAGGGTTCCGAGTCCGGGACTGGGCGCTCTACAGAGATCGATGCTCTGCTGACCTCTCTGGCCAGCGTGGGCCTGGTGCGGACGGGCTGCGAAGGGACTCAGGGCACCGGGGGACGGTGGGTTGGGGATTCACGGGGCTCCATTCCCCTCGCAGGCCCAAGCAGAGCCCAGGGAGTGTTCTTGGGGCCTTTCCTTGAGCAGCGAGAGGAGCCCAGATATTCCACCCCTTTGTGCCCAGCAGCAGGCACTGAGGGGAGAAGGCCCAGAGCACAGCCAGCATCCGCCAGGCTAGCAGCGCCAGTCTTTGCTGTCTGCGACAGACCCCTGGGAATGGCAGAGACGCCTTCGCCTTGCCACGGAGGGATCCGCAGCCCGTCGCTTGGGGCCCCTTGTGCCAGCTGGGGGGTGCACTGGAAGGCGCTGACAGCAGAAGTTAACGTTAGCGCGTTTTATCTTTGCTCCCTGGACTCAATCATGGTTAGCCGCGAGGCCAAGTTTCCTTGTGATAAGATTTGCTAGATGATAACGAGGGGTCGGGCACCAATTAGAGTTAAGCCCGTAAAGCCAACACATCCTACTTTTATGGCCCCTCCGCCCGCTGGTCCCACTAGACTTTGCTGCTTGTTTGTCAGCTCCCGGGACTGGAATGCCCCCAGGTTCCGCCAATCAAGCAGGGTTCACAAGATTTGCAGAGCAAGCGTTGTTCAAGCAGCAGGCCCGGACTTTGTGAATTAAGAGAAACGAAACCCTCCAGGAAAGGGATCCAGAGGGGAGGCTGAAGCCTGCTGGCCCTGCGAGCGAGACACCAGGCATGGGCCCGGGGGCTGGCTGAATCGCAGGAGAACCAGTTTATCAGCAATTTGCTCAGTGCCAGGCTGGGTTTGAACTCGCTCTGCGGTTTGTTCGCTAGCCAAGAGTCCTGTCGCCAAGAGATGGGATCTGTGTGGGGACCAGGCAAGGTGTGTTTTGGGGGGGGAGGCAGAAATAATTGAGTAAAGGGGGGTCATCCCAATGATGGAAACAGGAGCATGTGACAGGTGACCGGCTGCAATGTGTGAACAGCGACTCCACCTCTCATCAGTTTAGCAACAAGCCGCAGGCTCCAGTAGGATTATTTACGGCTGGTGTTACCCTAGCACCCGAAGCCCTGGGCAGGGTCGAGACCCCATCGTGCTATTAGCCCTGCAGACCAGAGCAAAGAGACAGGCCCTGCCCCTAAGAACCTGCCTGCTAGGTTCAGCAAGTCCCTTGGAACAGCAGGCCCGGCGGTGTTTGCAAGAGACTTCAAAACAGGCAAAAGGCTCAACATGTGGAATTAATGGTTTGCAACGACTCGGTCAAGCCACTCAGCCTGGTCGAGAAAAGGCGGCTCTGAATTCGAGTGAGCGTATCGACTGTTATCATTGTTTCTGTGTATTACGGTAGCACTAAGAGGCCCCAACTGAGATCCGGGCCCGTTGTCCTGGGGGCTACACGCACACATGTAGGAAGAGACAATCCCAACCTGGAAGACCTCACAATCTAGGGATTTTACAGGTGGAGAACAAAGAGGCTAAGTGACTTCCCCGAGGTCGCCCATGGAGTCAGTAGCAGAGCCAGGAACTGAACCCAGCCTGTCCAACACCATCCTTCCTCTCTGTCCCTAGCTTGGCTAAATGACAGCAAAGGTGGTGGGGACGGGGACATGAAAACCATTGAAGGTTGGGGGAGGGGAACTATTCAGGGTTCTGCATGGGGTGCAAATGAGACTAGCAAGATCAGTTTCCCAGAAATCGGATGCCTCGCTCAGCAGAACAGCCTTCCAAGGGTTAATGAACGCTTCATCCCCCAGCCAGGCCTAAGCCCAGGGGAGGCGCATGGACTGTGTATGGAGTTACTTAGTCTGACGTGGAGCACGGGAGCTGGTCCAAGAGGTGACTAGAGCTGAACTACTCAGTAATAGCGACTGTAATGAAATAAAATGTACTATCCTTCTAGGGGGGAAATACCACAGAAACCCACCATCGTAACCTTCACTTCCAAGAGGGGAACTCCAAAAAAATAAGGAGGCTAGTGAAATAGAAACTAAGAACAGTCACAAGAGTGCAATGCCTGCAAGATTCCTGGAAGCTTTTTGAAACATCATACTAGAGACTCGTAAGGACATAAGAACGGCCAGACTGGGTCAGCCCAAAGGTCCATCCAGCCCAGTGTCCTGTCTGCCAACAGTGGCCAATGCCAGGTGCCCCAGAGGGAATGAACAGAACAGGGAATCATCAAGTGATCCATCCCCTGTCGCCCATTCCAGCTTCTGGCAAACAGAGGCTATGGACACCATCCCTGCCCATCCTGACTAATAGCCATTGATAGACCTGTCCTCCATGAACTTATCTAGTTCTTCTTTGAAGACTCAAACTAAATATCCCTAATTAAAATAAAAAGTCAGAGAACCAAAAAATGCCGCCCTGGCTAAACAACAGACTAAAAGAGGTGGTGAGAGACAAAAAGGCATCCTTTAAAATTGGAAGTCAAATCCTGCGGAGGAAAAGAGAAAGGAGCCTAAACTCTGGCAAGTCAAGTATAAACATATCTAGAATTAGGCAGGTCAAAAAAGAGCAAATTTGAAGAGCAACTAGCAAAAGCACAAAAACTAACAGCACATTTTTTTAAGCACCTCAGGAGCGGGAGTTGGCCAAGCACGCAGTGAGGCCACTGGTCCATCGAGGCGCTAAAGGAGCGCTCAGGGAAGGCAAGGCCATTGCAGAGAAGCTAAATGAATTCTTTCCATTGGTCCTCACTGCAGAGGATGTGAGGGAGATCCCAGCACCTGGGCCATTCTTTTTGGGTGACAGATCTGTGGAAGTGACCCAGATTTGTCAATAGAGGAGAGTTTTGAACAAATTGATCAATTAAACAGTAACAAGTGACCAGGACCAGACGGGATCACCCAAGGGTTCTGAAGGAACTTAGATGTGAAGTTGCAGAATTACTAACTGTGGCATGTAACCTATTGCTTAAATCAGCCTCTGGACCAGAGGACTGGAGGGTAGCTAATGTAGCACCTAGTTTTTAAAAAGGCTCCAGAGGTGACCCCGGCAATTACAGGCCGGTAAGCCTGACTTCAGTACCAGGCAAATTGGTTGAAACTATAGTAAAGAACAGAGTTATTGGACACAGAGATGAATATGATTTGATGGGGAAGAGTCAACACAGTTTTTGTAAAGGGAAATCATGCCTCACCAATCTACTAGAATTCTTTGAG
>NC_048303.1:1278846-1298654 GCF_013100865.1 Trachemys scripta elegans
TTTTGTAAAGGGAAATCATGCCTCACCAATCTACGAGAATTCTTTGAGGGGTCAACAAACATGTGGACAAGGGGGATCCGGTGGATATACTGTACTTGGACTTTCAGAAAGCCTTTGATCTTTGTCCCTCACCAAAGGCTCTTAAGCAAAGTAAGCTGTCATGGGATAAGAGGAAGGTTCTCTCATGGATTGGTAACTGGTTAAAAGGCAGGAAACAAAGGGTAGGAAGAAATGGTCAGTTTTCAGAATGGAGAGAGGTAAATAGTGGGGTCCTCCAAGGATCTGTACTGGGCCCAGTTCTATTCAACATATTCATCAATGAGCTGGAAAAAGGAGTAAACAGTGAGATGGCAAAGTTTGCAGACAATACTAAATTACTCAAGATAGTTAAGTCCAAAGCAGACTGCAAAGAGCTACAAAGGGATCTCACAAAACTGGGTGACTGGCAGGGCCGGTGCAAGGAAGTTTCGCGCCCTAGGCAAAACTTCCACCTTGCGCCCCCCCGCCAGCCCTGCTGCAGCTCCCCGCCCCCCCTGCTCCCTGAGGCCCCCCCCCACAGCAGCTCCCCCCAGGGAGCCGTGCGGCAGCTCCCCACCCCAGCTCACCTCTGCTCTGCCTCCTCCCTGAGCACGCCGCCCCCGCTCTAATTCTCCTCCCCTCCCAGGCTTGCGGCGCCAAACAGCTGATTAGCGCCGCAAGCCTGGGAGGCGGAATGAGTGGAGCGGCGCCCGCGCGCTTGGGGAGGGGGCGTAGGAATGCTGTAAAAAAAAATTGGGGGCACCACTTTTTGGTGCCCCCAAATCTTGGCGCCCTAGGCAACCGCCTAGTTTACCTAAATGGTAGCACCGGCCCTGGTGCCTGGCAACAAAATAGCTGGTGAAATTCATTGTTGATAAATGCAAAGTAATGCACATAGGAAACATAATCCCAACTCTACATCTAAAATGATGGGGTCTAAACGAGCTGTTACCACTCAAGAAAGAAATCTTGGCGTCATTGTGGATAGTTCTCTGAAAACATCCACTCAATGTGCAGCGGCAGCCAAAAAACCAAACAGAATGTTAGGAACCATTAAGAAAAGGATAGATAATAAGACAGAAAATATCCTAATGCCTCTATAGAAATCCATGGTACGTCCACACCTTGAATACTGCATGCAAAAAAAGCTATATTGGAATTGGAAATGGTTCAGAGAAGGGAAATAAAATGATTAGGGGAATGGAACGGCTTCCATATGAGGAGAGATGAAAAGGACCAGGGGTCACCCAATGAAATTAATAGGCAGCAGGTTTAAAACAAACAAAAGGAAGTATTTCTTCACACAACGCACAGTCAACCTGTGGAACTCATTGCCAGGGGATGTTGTGAAGGGCAAAAGTATAACAGGGTTCAAAAAAGAACTAGATCAGTTCCTGGAGGTCAGGTCCATCAGTGGCTATTAGCCCAGATGATTGGGGCACAGGCCATGCTCTGGGTGTCCCTAAATCTCTGTTTGCCAGAAGCTGAGAATGGGCGACAGGGGATGGATCACTTGATGATTCCCTGTTCTGTTCATTCCCTCTGGGGCACCTCGCACTGGTTACTATCAGTAGACAGGATACTGGGCTGGATGGATCATTGGTCTCACCCAGTCTGGCTGTTCTTCTGTTCTTATGAGCCCTTCCCCGACTGGCTGGGGGCAATGCTCGTGATCGCAATGGTTGTTCTGCAGTGTTTTGTGCTCTGGGGTTTTAATGTGATTCTGTGTTACCTGGTGATTGCTAAAGCCCCAACTCCTGCAGTCACGTGAATGAATGACAATCTGAGCCAAAACGTCAGTTCTTCTCCAAGTGCTAACCCTGCCCGGACTCGGGGGCACGGAGCACCTGCGTACCCACACGGGGAATACCCATGGGGACCACACTGCGCAAAGAACCTCCAGGCGCGGCTGAGTCACCTCCATTGCCTTACCCTTGTGATTGCAGCGGAGGGAGAGAACCATGATCCCTGAAGGTTCAGACCCTAGAAGGGGAGGAAAAAACACCCACCATTCATTGCCTATAAAAATCTCAGGCTTGGTATCGAGATCTCATGAATGTCGGGCCCCGCTTCCAGATTGCCGAATGGGTGGGGTCGTGACACTGATTCTCCTAGGGTTCCCTGCTCCCCACTACTGTTCCTGCCGGGCTCCTTGCTCGCTGGGGTAGCCGCAGAAGGCAGAAGGGGCAGGAAGTGATTCCCTGACAAACGGGGGGGGGGGGTGAATGTCCGTGGCGGGGATCGTCCCGTGACTTTCCTGAGCTTCGGCAAGAGAGTCCAGGTGCCTCGGAGATGTCACCGATCCTGGAGCATCTCAACCGCCGCTCCCATTCCCGTCCGCACCCAGCAGTGTGCACTGCCAGTCGGTGCTAACCCTTTGTCCTCCCGGGGACACACTCGCCACCCTCCAGCACGCAGCAGGTCAGTCCAAACCTGTGCACCATGTAACTCCCACTGACCCTCTCTTGTGAGCGGGGTGTGGGCCTCATGCCGGCCCTCTGCCTCTCGGGGAATGGCACCCCAGAGCACAGGAACGGGTTGATGGCTACTCGCCTAGGACGCTAGCGCCTCCTCATGGCGCAGAGGGGACCAGGCAGCCCAGGGGGCTGAGCCGAACCGCTGGGCTGGCCAGGAAAGCCAGGCTGGGTGTGTGGGAGATACGCTAGCAAGGCTGGAAGTGGGGATTTCTGCCGCGCCATGGGACAGTGATAACGGGCATTGCCAGAAAGCTTGGGAGGAGGCGGAACCTGCTCGTTGGCAGGTCCTGGGCCTGCAATGACACTGCTCTGCCCAAGAGCCAGCACATTTCCCTTTGGCGACCGTGTTGAACGTCCCCAGAGGAGTCTGGGTAAAAAGACCACGCCTGGCTCCCCGTGGGCTCCCTTGTTTACTTTGCTGTCTGGGAGTTTGCCTTTGTTTCACATAGATTCAGACACTCCCAGGCCAGACCATTGGGATCAGCTAGTCTGGCCTCCGGTAGAACACGGGCTGTAGGATTTCCCCGAAATAATTCCCACTGGAGCGAGAGCCCCTCGCTTAGAAAAACACCCAGTCTGTTTGCCTGGCCTAAAACGCCAAGCTCCTCGGGACGGGAGCCATTTCTGTACTATGCCAAGGACACCTCCTCCTGTTACTGACCAGAACGCGCTCTTCCGTGTATGCCCTAGCGTCTGTCACCCGGGATTCATGTCACAGGCTGCCCGCTCGATCTCCCCACGCACCCCCAAATGCAGGCAGCTCTGGGCTGCAACACGGCAGCTGTGTAACAGCCACTCTGCAGGAACCTCACCCAGCAGTTTGGGACAGGAAGTGAAGGTTGGAATGGCAGGAGGGGCTTGCGGAGGGAGACTGGAATTGGCCAGGACTCTGGGGTTTTGTGCCTCTGCTCTTGGGAAAGAGACCACGGGATCTTCACCACCTGTGAGCCCCTGCTTCCGTCTCTTTCCAGCCGCCCAGACAGCACCCTGGAGCATTGGCTCAGGACCCCCTGGGATGGGTGGGCAGCGCCATCGGTGTTCCCTACAGGACAGCACAGGAGGGCCCAGACTTAGAGGGAAAGGCCCCCCCTACTGGGCCCCCAGCACCACGTCGATCACGATTCACTCTGGGCTTTCCCATCCCGGGGCTGACCTGGCCCGGCCCTAGATACTGCGGTGCTGCCGGGAGGGTGGGAGGAGCAGCCTCGCATCCGTCCCCTCTTTACGGTTCCGGGTTCTGGAGGAGAATCGGGCCCAACCAGCTCGCTCTGTGATGGGCGTCCCTGGGTGGCGCTGGCGATAAGCGTCCTCACACAGAGCCGTGAGGGGGCAGCCCCTGAGGGAAGGGCTGGGAGACACACGTTCGAGGGGAGATCCTGGTCCTGCAATCGGGCCCTCTGGCGCACAGCCCTGGATGGGGGCAGCACTGGGGAGCATTCCCTAGGTGACAGGCCTGCCCTGGCCGAGGGAGAGGGTCTCAACCCCAGTTGCTTCTCCCCTGGGATTTCTACGCTGCCGAGTTCCCCCTCTGGCTTTATGGGGCGTCCTCCTTGGTTTTCTTCCCTTCTCTCGAGGGCCCAGCAGGGAGCAGACAGGCCAAGGGAAGGAGGTTCGTCGGGGTGAATAAAGCGCACCCTGGCCCCAGAGCAAAGGGCAGGGCCCACGGCAGGCTGAGGAGTGGGGTGGGGTGAACCGTTAGCGAGGAAGTTGGAGCCCCTGTGAGCAGGGTCCTGCTGAACCAAGCTGGACCCCAGCCCAGGGGGCTTCCCCGTGCACCTGACCCGGCCCACCTCCTGCAGTACCCACAGACCCTCTGGGCTGGCTTGGCCATGCGACGAGGCTGGCATCTTGCAATGCAATTTGGGTTGGTTGATGTTTACAGTAAGAGTCCCAGCTTCTTTGGGGGTTTCCAGGGCAGGGCAAAGAACCCCCCCCCCCCCTGGCTGAGCCTAGAAGATGTCATTGGTCCTTCAGCTTAGCCCTGGCTCCATACCCTCCCCATGTTGCCAGCCTGCCCCAGAGCTCTGGCAGCTTCCCATGAAATGGGGGGCCTGAAACCTAGCTAGCCCTAGCTCTGTTAGCCCTCGTGGGTTGGTGAAGGGGGTTTGCAGAGCCGGCAGCTCCGTGCTTTGGCCCGTCTCTTGCTATCCACGAGCCAGTCAAGTCATCACAGGCTGCTTGAAAGCAAACAGAGGGATGGGGAAATGGAACCTGCCCTTCTGAGTCAGTGCCTCCCCCCAGAAGTGAAAGTGAGAGCTGAGATGCTGCAGGATAAATAGCGAGCGGGAGCAGCAGGATTCAGAGAGCTGCAGGCGACCGTGCTGACAGCGCCGTCCATACTCCACCCGGCAGGCTACTCCCGGGCTCCCAGCCTGCCCGCCCGAGCATGGAGCTGACTAGAAGCATGGCTTTCTTCGCTCTGCTGGCCCTCTCCCTGTGGAGCGTCCTGCCAGGTAAGATGGACCTGGGTTCTGCTCTCTTGCATCCCGGGCTCTTTAGAATAAGTCTGACTGGTTCGTTCTGGATTAGTAAATTTGGTCTTTGGCTGCCTGCTGACTTTCCAGCTAAGGTATCGACAGATCCGCTGCTGGGGCACCTGAGCCCCACGACCGTCAGTATATTTATCCCCACCGCACCCCGGGAGCTAGGAGATGCTATTAGCCCCCGCAGAGAGGGGGAACTTCAGGGCAGAGGGGGTAAACCTGGCCCTAAGTCTCGCGGGGAATCACACCCAGTTCTCCTGAGCACCAGGCTAGCCGTCCTAACCACTGGGCCACTCTTCCTCTCACCTCTGCTGCTGGATGTCGCTGCAGCCTTCCAGCATTCACAGACTGGCCTGTTAGGGTAGGAGCTGGCCCCCTCTAAGTGCTGGCTAGCCCCTCTCCCCGTGTGCGACTGCACCCTGCCAGGGCCGGCTCCTTGGCAAGCTGGTGTTTGGGGCGGCCACTCCGGAGAGGGGCGGGAGGTCCAGCTATTCGGCGGCAATTCGGCGGACGGTCCCTCACTCCCGCTAGGAGCGAAGGACCTTCCACCGAGTTGCTGCCGCAGATCGTGATCGCGGCTTTTTTTTTTTTTTTGTGTGGCTGCTTGGGGCGGCCAAATCCCTGGAGCCGGCCCTGCACCCTGCGCTCCAGTCTGCAGCGCGGCGTCCCGTTCATTCTGAAATCTCGGGGTTGGGGACTTGAGGCAAACGACCCCCCTGCTGCAGGGGGCGGCAATAGACCCATGTGCAAATGACGCACGTGCTAGTTGCAAAGGGAGAGATGGCGCTGCCCCCGCCCCCGTGTGCCTGGTGCAGTGAAGTGCTGAGCTGCAGGGCTGGAGCCATCAGGCTCCCCCCAGAGCCCCTTCCCTGGGGCATTAATGAGCAGATCCTCATCGCACCTAAGAGGCTGCTGTCATTACTCACCTTGTGCAGGGGGAAAACTGAGGCACGGAGCAGTGATGCGACTTGCCCAGGGCCAGACCGTAAGTCTGTGATAGGCTGGCAGTGTTTGATGTCACTGATGGCACAAGGCAGCGGGAGGATCGGGTCCTGGATGCCTGTGCACGTGTTGTCTGTTGTGAGCACGAGTGTGCGTGTGGAAGGGGTGTGCGAGAGAAGGAGACGAGGGACGGGTATCCTGGCTTCTTTGGGCTTTGGACAGCACCAGGAGCATTGTGGGCTCTGCTGGAAACAATTGAGAAATAATAATAATCTGTAAAACCAAATCAGAATCCCAGCCAGGGGGCGGGGAGGGGGTGGGGGTGAGACCCAGAGCCAGACCCCTTGGAAAGAATTCTCTGCAGTAACTCAAGCCCCCCCATGTAGCACCCCGTCTCCGGCTACTGGAGACATTTGCTGATAGCATTCGGCTGTCTCCTGTTTATGTTCGTTCTGGCACAAGGAGGCGACGGGCACAGAAAGCCCAGGACAGGACCCAGTACAACTCACACCTGCGTTTCCAGTCAGCAGGGAACCGACCCGAGTGGAATAAGGGGGGCTGCTAGAGGAACTAAGGGAAGAGCCGAGAGGAGCTTTGCGAGGGGCCAAGCAGCAGGAGGGCGGGAGTGAAATCCGTGGGTCTGCACAGCAGAGCGGGGAGCTCTGGAGCGCGCCCCATCTCTCAGCCAGGCAGACGGCCTCTAAGCCCGCTGGGTGGAACAAGGGTGAGGGGTCAGAGCGGGAAACGCCAGCTGCCCTTTACGTCTCTGGGACACTTCTCTCCAGGTTAGCCTGGTACTGCGTGAGCTAAGAGCGGACGTCGGCCTTGGTGTTCGAACCAAGGGCCGAGGAGCAGGACTCCTGGGGGCAGATGAAGGACCCTAGGAAGGAGTTCCTGTGTGGGGAGAATCTGGCCCCAGGCTCCAATCCTGGCTCTGGCACAGGCTTGCTGTGTGAATCGGGGCAAGTCACATCACTGCACAGTGCCTCAGTTTCCCCTCTATGAAATGGCTGCAGTGGGTAGTACGGAGCCAGCTGCCGGCACGCTGGGAGATTCAGTTAGTTACTAGAACAGGAGTACTTGTGGCACCTTAGAGACTAACACATTGATTTGGGCATAAGCTTTCGTGGGCTACAGCCCACTGCATCGGATGCATGGAGTGGAACATATAGTAGGAGATATATATACATACAGAACATGGAAAGGTGGGAGTTGCCCAACCAACTGTAAGAGGGTAATTAATTAAGATGAGCAATTATCAGCAGGAGAAAAAAAACCGTTTGTGGTGATAATCAAGATGGCCCATTGCAGACAGTTGACAAGAAGGTGTGAGGATACTTAACATGGGGCAATAGATTCAATCTGTGTAATGACCCAGGCAGTCCCAGTCTCTAGTCAAGCCCAAGTTAATGGTATCTAGTTTGCAAATTAATTCAAGTTCAGCAGTTTCTCATTGGAGTCTATTTTTGAAGCTTTTCTGTTGCAAAATTGCCACCTTTAAGTCTGTCACTGAGTGACCAGGGAGGTTGAAGTGTTCTCCTACTGGTTTTTGAATGCTATGATTCCTGATGTCCGATTTGTGTCCATTAATTCTTTTGCATAGACACTGTCCGGTTTGGCCAATGTACATGGCAGAGGGGCATTGCTGGCACATGCTGGCATAGATCACATGGGTAGATGTGCAGGTGAACGAGCCCCTGATGGCACGGCTGATGTGGTTAGGTCCTATGATGGTGTCCCTTGAATAGATATGTGGACAGAGTTGGCATCGGGCTTTGTTGCAGGGATTGGTTCCTGCGTTAGTGTTTTTGTTGTGTGGTGTGTGGTTGCTGGTGAGTATTTGCTTCAGGTTGGGGGGCTGTCTGTAAGCGAGGACTGGGCCAACCTGAAGCAAATACTCACCAGCAACCACACACCACACAACAAAAACACTGTCCCCCACCCTCTCCCGGTCATGACCACCAGCCTCATGCAGGACAGCCTGTCCAGGGCAGGTGGGGGCCCAGAGCTGCCCCCGGCACAGCAGTGCAGGGCTGGTCATGGCTCCGTGGCACTAGCTCCCAGGGGCACGCGTGAGAGTTTCCAGACTCGTCTCCGTGCTGACCTGCAATCGCCGGCTCGCTCTGCAGGGGCGTGAGCAAGGTGCTGCACCCAGTGCACTCGGCTGGGAACCAGGAGAGCTGGGGGCGATTCCTGGCTCTCCCACAGACTGTGCTAATGCCCTTGGCAGGTAGCCTTGTACCGTCACTCCCTGTCTCTCCAGGGGGGTCAGCCCTTGTGCCCGCAGCTCCCGGGGCTCAGGTCATCCATGTTTCTCAAGGGCTCGAGATGCCCAGGAGGGAGGGGCCGGGTGAGGGCAGAGAGTGCCCATTAGCCGTCAGATCCACTGGACTAGGGGGTTTCCCAGAGAGGCCCAGTGCGGAGGCGTTCACACCCAGACTGGAGGGAAGCCCTGACTGACCAGGGGGACAGATGAGCTGCCACCTCGGGGCTTTTCCGTCTCTCACGTCGACGCCTCCACAAGAACGGTGCCAGTTTGCCCCAGTGAAGAGACATCTCCAGGACGTTGGACTCTTGCTGGGAGCCGGCTGCCCCCTGCTCTCTGCCCCAGCGGCTGTGCCCTTCCCTCTCCCCTTTGCCCATTGCTCCCATCGCTTTTCTCTTCCAGCGTCCGGCAGCAACGACGCCCTGGACTGCTGCCTGAGAACGAGCCAAGTCCCCATCCCCCGCAAAATCGTGCTGGACTACGTGGTGCAGCGGATCCACGACGGCTGCCCCATCCACGCCGTGGTGTGAGTCCCTCGGCAGCGCCGAGCGCCGTGGGGTGCCGAGCTCTGGGGAACGCTGGCTGGGGGGCAGAGTGAAGGGGACACGCTGATGCTGCTGGGGGGCATGAGGGAAGTCTGGCTGGTTTGGGACATGGGGACAAAGGGTGGGAGAGAAGAGTGCAGATCAGACACCACGGGGATGGGCGCTGGGTAGAACAAAGCCGGGAACCCAGAGAAATTTCAGAGGCTTCTTCTCCAGCCCCCTGAATCCACAGAGATTTTTCCTGCCACTAGCTCCACCCTGCACCGCTCCTGCGCCCAGCTCTCCTGCAGGACGGCGCTGCGAGCCCAGGCAGAACTCCATGATGACTGCCAGAGTGCCCCCAGCACTCTGGGAGCTTTGCCCAGGCCAGCAGCTGAGCAGAAGTGAGGGTTGCCAGCTGCTTGCTCCGAGAACACCCCCCCCCCCAGCTGCAATGGGAGGGAAGGGGACAGGAAGTGACCCCAGAGGAGTATCTCAGCAAGTGGCCCAGTCCTTTTGGATGTGGTGGGAGGGACAGTCCAGCTGGTGATTAGCATAATAAGTCTCCCCTTCGACAGCCCTTCCGCTCCCATTAACAAGCCAAACCTCACGGCCCCGTGCATCAGGGAAAGCCGACCCTCTCCAGCCTGCAAACAGGGAAACTGAGGCCCGAGCGGTGATGTGCCCACAGGGACCCAGCGATGCTGTGGCAGGGCTAGCCATGGGGACGCAGGTCTCCCAAGAGGCAGGCCCTTGCTTTAAGCACAGACCGTGCTCGCTGTCTATCCCTGGAGAGTGCCCAGTGCAGGTCCCGGGCCCTGCTGGGCTCCCACCCACAGGTAGCTGCTGGTGCATGCCAGGAAGGAGCTCTGGCCCGTCCCTCAACCAGGCGGAAGCAGGGCCTGGGCACGGTGCTGAAGGGATCCAGAGGTGGCCAGGAGGTGTTATTTACACCTCGTTCTGGCCTCCCACCGTGCAACGCGCACCAGCCTCTCAGCCTGGCCCCCGGCCATTGCTCTCAGCGCTGGGAGTCTGGGCGGGGGTCAGAGCCCTGCTATGATCAAAGGGATTTGAGGGAAGCCTCGGACAGCCGGGGGCCTTGGTTCGGACAATTCGCCCAGCGTGAGGCTGAAATGGGGCTGGGGTCCCAGGAGAACAGGCTGTCTCCTGCGGGATCCTGAGCAGGCGCTCTGGTTAGCCAGGGCAGGAATATCATAGCGACAGCCTCTGCCCGGGGCTGGCACCATTTCTGCTTCTGACCTCGCCACAGCCCCTGCGCGGCTCTGCCCAGCGGGCACGGCAGCCTTTGGCCCTATTGCTGTACAAAATGCTGGATTCAGTTCCTTGCTCTGTCGCTGACTCCCAGGGTGACCCTGGGCAAGTCACTGCAGGGTTTGGTGCCTCAGTTTCCCCCGGGTGGAATGAGGATAACAGGCCTTGCAGGGGGCTGTGAGAAGAAAAGCGTTAAAGACGGTCATTCACTGGGGTGCTCCGGCTGTGGTGCACCAGCCCTTCCTGGGCCAGCAGCGCCAGATGTAGCCCGACTTGGCAGCCAGCCCGGAAGGCCCCATAGGCTGCAGCACCTGGAATAACAGAGAGCCAGGGAGCGGCTCCAGGCGGAGGAGGGGAGCGACGGAGGCAGCTTGGTTTGATTGATGCGGCGCATCCTGGTCAGCTGTCCCCATCTGTTTCCTTGTTGTGTGTTAGGTTTATCACCGTGAGGGGCAAGCAGCTCTGTGCCCCTCCCCATGCCCACTGGGTGCGGCGTCTGACAGACAGGCTGGACAGTGTGTACCAGAGCAAGGTAAGGGTCACAGCTAAACCCGTGCAAAGCCCACGGGCATTGGGCGAGCAGCAGAGGCACCACCTAGTCAGGGCTGGGCAGACACGGCTGAGGCTTCACCCCCTCCATGCTGGGCACAGGATGCCCACCGTGGATCCCAGCTGCTCACCTCCCCTTGCGGGGTCAGACCGCTGGCCCGTCCACCGCGGGACCCTGCTCCCTGCCTCGCCGGAGCGGGCACTGGGGTCAGACTCCAGCCACTCACCACCTACTGGTCCCGCTAATCTGGAATTCTGCCTCCTACCAAGGCAGCCCATTGGTCACCGGAGTCCTGCACCCCAACTCACCCCTCTGTGCCAGGGCAGCCCATTGGTTACCAGAGTCCTGCATCCCACCTCACCCCTCTGTGCCAGGGCAGCCCATTGGTCACTGGAGTCCTGCACCCCAACTCACCCCTCTGTGCCAGGGCAGCCCATTGGTCACCGGAGTCCTGCACCCCACCTCACCCCTCTGTGCCAGGGCAGCCCATTGGTCACCGGAGTCCTGCACCCCACCTCACCCCTCTGTGCCAGGGCAGCCCATTGGTCACCGGAGTCCTGCACCCCACCTCACCCCTCTGTGCCAGGGCAGCCCATTGGTCTCCTAATCGAGGAACCCATCTCTGGCCATGCTGGACCAGACCATCTAGTCTCCATCTCCTCCCGGTGTGGGAACAGTGAAGACAGAGCGGCATGTGAGCTTCGAGCTGCGGGTGTGATGGGGAAGGGCTGTGCCTGTGCTCACCACAGCACTGCACCCCTCTCCCCCCAGCACTAGCTGCATGGTCAGTCTCTTGAGGATCATTCCCGCATAAGCTGGGGAGACCCTAAAGCCACCTGTGCCCCAAGAGAAGGACGTACAGTTCCTCTTCCTCTCCCGGCCATGGGGCTAGCGCCAAGCGAGGGTCAGAGCGGGACCTCCGTGGCATCGGAGCAATCGGGCAAAGCAGCTGTCAGCCCCCCTGCCGGGCCGGTGCACTGGAGAAAACAGTTGGTGACAGTGAGCAGCTGCTTGCTGGGGAGTAGGGGGGTGGGTCCCTTTATGCCATTTCCTTCTCCATCGCTGGCTGGAGTGGCTCACGACCGTGAGGGCCTGTCTCGGGGCAGACCCCCCAACCTGGGCTGTGTTTGATGTGTTACCTCCCCAGTAACAAATGTGAACTCCTGGCTCACCGCACGGAGTCACAGACAGTCCCCACAGACACTCCAGTCTGTCCTGCCACCCAGGCAAGCCGGCCTTAGTGAGACATGGTCACTTGCCCCAAAGATCCCAAAATATTCGGGTTACTCCTAGTCCTAAGGGACTAGTCACATACCTCGGATCAGTGTATCTCACATCTCACACCAAAGGCAGCGCCGGTAGCCAGTCCTGTAATCAGCTAACTAAAGGGTTATTAACTAGAAAAAAGAAACAACAGAGAGTTACCTACAGGGGAAAGCAAGCGAACCTATACACACAAATGAGTTACCAGCTACGGTGTCTCAAGATGACAGAGATGTAGTAATCTGCCAATATAAAATGTCTTTCCGGACGGACTCAGGGGTAACCCCGGGGGATCTCTGCCTTAGTTCAGTGTCTCTGGCCCTGGGAGAGTTCAGACAGCAAAGAGATGATCCATTTTCTTGTGACCCTGTTTTATCTTTTACATTTAGCCTTCCAGTCCCTGAGCCAAGCTCCCCTGTACTGCAGCATGGGCCGTCCATCAACCCTTTGTATTGTGATGTTCCTTAAGGGCCTGTTTAATCTTCATAGGCCTCCTGGGTGGCAGGAGGGACCATTCCTAGGCCTGGGTTCCCAAGTTCAGAGCAAACCTTTTCACAGTTACAAAGCAAAACGGACCTACGTCCTTCCAGCTGGGAATGCAGCCGTTTCGCAGGAGATTAGTGCAGAGAGCAACTTACAAGCGTTCCACAGAGTCTAAACACTAAGTACAGGCTAAGATCAGACTAATCCCTATTTTGAGCCAAACTAACATACAGTTGAGCTGGTTTGGGTTCCCGCGATGAGTTTGTCAGTGCTGGCACCTGGTTTACCAGCATAGACTATCAGGGTTGGAAGGGACCTCAGGAGGTGTCTAGTCCAATCCCCTGCTCAAAGCAGGACCAACCCCAACTAAATCATCCCAGCCAGGGCTTTGTCAAGCTGGGCCTTAAAAACCTCTAAGGAAGGAGATTCTACCACCTCCCTAGGTAACCCATTCCAGTGCTTCACCACTCTCCTCGTGAAATAGTGTTTCCTAATATCCAACCTAGACCTCCCGCACTGCAACTTGAGACCATTGCTCCTTGTTCTGTCATCTGCCACCACTGAGAACAGTCTAGATCCATCCTCTTTGGAACCCCCTTCAGGTAGTTGAAAGCAGCTATCAAATTCCCCCTCATTCTTCTCTTCTGGAGACTAAACAATCCCAGTTCCCTCAGCCTTTCCTCGTAAGTCATGTGCTCCAGACCCCTAATCATTTTTGTTGCCCTCCGCTGGACTCTCTCCAATTTGTTCACATCCCTTCTGTAGTGGGGAGCCCAGAACTGGACACGGTACTCCAGGTGAGGCCTCACCAACGTCTTTCCTTCTCTAATTCCCTAGGACAACCTCTGGAGCAAGTAGACCGGAGGAGCCTGCGGCTGGCCCACGGCCTGGCGATGGGAAAGGGGCTGAGAGATGATCGTGACGCCTGCGAACTCTGCATTCCCCTTTCAGCGTGTCCGGCTGCAGGGCAACAGCTTACACTCCTTGGGACTGAATCCAGTGTGACCGCACTGCCTCCCCTTGAAGATCCCCGCTTTCTACTCTCTGCTCTCTGCTCTGCCCTGGGGAGTCTCCCTTGGCTTCTGTGACTTGTCAAGCTGAGTGCGGCTGGACTGGGAGCGCCCCAGGCCTGCCAGCTGCGAGCGACACAGGGCGTGCCGGCTGGCACTGCTCTGAGCGTAACCCGTTCCACACCGAAGCTCTCTCACAATGAGCTGGGCACCTCCACAGTGCCTGGGCAGGCCCTCGCGGCACCCCCGGGAATTAGGGAGGTCTCTGCGCTCAGTGGCTTCAACTCAGCCATGGCAGGTGGCAACTGACGGCTGGTACAGCCTGGCTGGCTGCGCCGTGGCCATGATGTGAGATGAGTTTGGTAGGTCTCAGCCCAGCCCCTAGTGGGGAGGTGCCCACATTAGAGACACCACAACTGGCACTGAATGGCCCCTTTGCGGGCACAGACCATGGACTGAATGGGCCACAGAGACTGAACTTTTGTCAGTCTAGAGGGGTCCCAGAAGGGCAGGGTGCAGTCACACGGGGGGAGCCAAGTCTAGCTGCTGCCTGCGCTGTCCTATCTTGGGTCTCCTGGCCTGCCAATCCGGCCCCGTTCTCCAGCCCCGCATTCCCTGCAATCCCTTCTGAATGTTGGCAAATTTGGGCACAAAACCTGTTTTTCTTTTTGCCAACCCCCACGCCGGCCGGCCTGTCCTGTGCCTCCTGCCCTGCGAATGCTTCTGTACCAAGCAGCCAGGGCGGCGCCAAGGGAGTCACTGAGGGGAACCCCAGTGGGCACTTTTGCAGAGCCACTTCCGGGTGGTGAGAGCGTGGTGGCTAACGCACGGCAGCGCTGGCCCTCAGCGATGCGTCGGGCTGGCTTGGGGGGGGGGGAGGTCAGTTCCGTTCCTTTAAAGCCACCAGGGTTTTCCTTCCCTGAGCAGCATAGCGCTGAGCTGACCACGCCAGGGCTGGAGACGGAGCGCGGCAAAAGGCCAGGCGAGAAGCGTGTTGCTCCAGTTTTTAATTAACAATAAATACAGCAATAACCTGGGACGTGTGACCAGTCCTGGAGCTTAGGTCAGCCCGGGGGAGCAGTATGGTTGGCAGAAGGGGTGGAGAGAGGAAAGCAGCGTGGTACCGTGTCCAGGTCGGGCAGCCCAGGTATTGGAAGCAGCATGCGATAAGGCCTGGGCCAGCCAGGAGCGGAGGAGACTGAGACAGCGTGAGGGGAGGACTGGCTTCACCGTGAGTGACAGCTGGGCAGCCCGCCACGGCGGGCCATTCCCTGGCTACTCCTCCAGGCAGGAACGGGTTTCTCCTTCCCATCAGAGACTCCAGGACCCCCAGGGCTCCTCTGCTGTTCTGAATCCGACTGATCTTGGCCTGTGTCTAGACGCCCCCGGCCGGGTGTCAGCAGCTCCATGCAATTGCCGCGGGCTCTGTTTGCTGTTGTGAATTACAGGGGAATTTGCTCTTTCTCGCTCTCTCGCTCGCTCTCCCCTTTTTGGCTGTGATCAAAATGATTTTTTAAAATAAAAATACCTGAAACATACAAACCTTCCCACTTGTGTTTGAGGCACAAACCCTGCTGGGTTGAGGGGAGGGGGGCTTCGGGGCTAGGACAGTCCCTGCTTGTGGAAGGGAATGCGTCAAGCATTGGCATCCGGTTCTGTGGGGAAGACACATCTCCCATTGGAGCTGGGCACCTCACTGCCCTGGAAAATCTCCCTCATCCCTCAGGAGCTCTCCAGCACCCAGCAGTGGTGCTTTGCATGAGCACAAGGTGCCTGTAGCACCTGCCCATGTGTTTGCTGATGCTTGCCACACATCACTGCACTGCAGAGGAGAGAGGGGCAAAGCCCCGGGGATGTTGCATTGTGGAGACCTAACCAGCCCATTCCCCAGCCCCAGCCGCCTTTCAGAGCCAGCGTTGGCTAGCAGCTGCCCCGCAGCGGGATCAGGCCGGTCTCAGCTCTGAGGCCCCCGTGCAACAAGACACCTAAGCATTTGTGTAACTTTAAATGCAGAACCAAATTCTGTCCACCAGGCGTCCCCTTCCTAGACTAAACAGGCCTCCTGGTGCGAGGCAGGGCCCCCATCGATGTGATCAAAATAATGATATAACAATACTTAGGGACTGTCAAAGACCTTGAGGGACGGGATCATTATCCTCACCCTACAATGGGTAAACTGAGGCACAAAGCTTCATGCCAGCAACAGAGCGCAAGTCTTCTGATTCCCCTTGCCGTTTACTGCAGGCCCAAGGTAGAACTGGACAGCTGCCAGTTAGTCGGTGCGGCCTGAGCTCTCGTTACAGCCAGTGCCTAGAATCACACCTACCAGACAACTGGTTGTTTAGCCTGGACCTGCTGCCCAGTGCAGGGTTGGTCTCATCTCCAGAGCCGGACGGAGGCAGGAGCCTGACACACAGCTGTGAGCACACACCACTCCCCAACTCTCCGAATAGAAGAGAATTGTTAAGCACTGGCGAGGCGTTTTAATGCACACGAACACCCCTCAGCCCCTGCCCAGTGATGTTATAAACTGACATAAATCCAATAAGAGGCAGACGACGCTTGGCCATAAAAATGCCCTGAGAGATGCAGAACGGCTCGAAGCTGATGTGGGTTGGCAGCACTCGTAGCCCTCGTCGGACAATGTGTTTCCAGGAGGGGTATGAATGGAGGGAGGATAAACGTCTCCCCGAGAGAGGAATGATTGGGGAGGCTCAAAAAAACTCCAGGGCAACTTGACTGGGGAGGGAAAATGGGGTTTTCAACACAACGAACCCTTCCACAGAATGTAACCGCGTTCCACAAAACCATGGGCTTCTTTTCATCAGAGAACTGTAAACCCCCAAATCTGAACAGTTTTGGCCAAAACCTGAAAATGTTTTGGTTTCCAGCAGATTTTGGGAGAAAATTTTCAGTTGCTGAAAACCAAAATTGGGGCTTTTCCTTTTGCAATTAAAAACATTCCAATTTTCTGCAGACCTCTCAACTTCCCTCCTCCCCTCCCCGTCCCCCCACCCTGTATTCCCCAAATGTAGAAATAAACCTGCCAGATGCTCCCCCTCCGCAGGGCACCAAGAAATCCAGTGTGATGGTTAAGACCAAGCTATATTCTCTGTACACAAACTCCAGACATGTTTTTAGGAGCAGCAGAGCAAGCCATGGCAAAGGGAAGCAGGCTGGCATGTGGACCCAGCCCTGCCTTTGGAATATAAGAACACAAGAACAGGCACACGGGCAGGGCCAGCCCACAACATTTTGGCACCTGAGGCGGGGAGCGCAAATGACACCCCCCCCCCACCATGCTCCCTTGCTTGGGACAAAACTTTGAAAGGTCTCAATTCTGCCTTCTTCCTGTTCTACTCCTCTCGTGGTACTGCTCGGCTACCTACCCCAATAAAGGAGAACTAACATCTTAAAATGCTGTGTTCAAAATTTTAAGTAACATTTAACTTTCAAACACCTGAACAGCAAATGGAACTTTTCTTGTCTGCATAGTAAACACTGGCATTTTTATCTGTTTGAATAATCAAAGTGGTGCTTTCCGTGCCTTCTTGGTTGCAAAGATTTGAACTGTTTCCTGAAGGTCCACAGTCTGGGCCAGCTCATGCTCTATTGAGATGGTTGCAAGGCCGACCAGCCTCTCCTGTGTCATTGTGGAGTGTAGATGTGTTTTTATTAACTTCACCTTGGAGAAACTGCGTTCTCCACTGGCAACTGTTACAGGAAGTGTTAGAAGTATGCGCAGAGCAACAAAAGCATTTGGAAAGAGGGGGGTCATCTTATTTGTGCACATATATTCCAGAACAGCCTTTGGAGTTGATCCTGCTGAAATATATCTTTAAAGAGCTTTCAGTTCATCACCAAAATCACACGCATCAATATTGTGCATGTCATCATGTGTCAACACTGTCTCTAGTGCCCTGCATTGCTGGTGTAGGTCTTCTTCAGATATAGTGAGGAGTTTTGGAATATCCTACAACATCCCAAATATACTGCGGTGTTCCTTGAGCTGCATGAAACATTCTTCAACTGACTGTTTTGCACAATCTAGAACCTGGTTAAAGAATTCAACTTTGAATTGTTGTTTGGGGTCTCTTATGGGATTATCCCGTGCCTTGTCATCAAAATGTCTTCTTCTTCGGTCACTCTTGTATTCTTGAATGGATGGGAAAATAGCTTCAGTGTGGAGTTCCTCTGCCAACTTCTGTGCACTCTCAGAACGTTTTGAAATCCCTCATCTGACCGGTCAGACTGTAGGTATGACTTTGCTTTGTCCAGTTGTTCCATTGCTCCAGATATAGCAAGGTCAATATCTTGGAGTCTCTTGCTTACAACATTTATTTCAAACAGTGTGTCATGCACAACACTAAGCCACACAGAAATTTGAAGTTATGTATGTTTCTGGTGATTCCATTTCCCTCTGCCACTGTTCTCCCACGAACAGTTCCTGTCATAGCATTATCCTCCATAATGGCAACTATGGCATCATCTATCTTCCCAATTTGGTGTTTGATCGGCTTTATCGCCTCCACTCGACTTTCCCATCGTGTGGCACTCAGTGGTTTCAGTGTCAGGGAGGATGTTCCCAGATGTTCTTCAAAATTTGCCATGGATGAGTTGATGCAGTTTGCCATGGATGAGTTGATGCAGAGAAAAATACAAATTCAGCAGCCTCACTAGAAGCTGATGCCGCATCACTCACCACCAAGTTCAATGAATGAGAACTGCATGGGACAAAAAAAGCTCGAGGGTTTAACTCGGATCCGTGTCTGCACTCCTCTGTTCTTTCCTCTCATGTTGGCACCATTATCGTAGCCCTGAGCTCTCATGTCAGCTATCGCAATGCCCGTATCTTCCAGCTTTTTAAGAAGCACATTTGTCATACCAGCTCCTGTAGTATCAATGTCAATACATTCTAGAAAATGCTCTGACAGTCACCATTGCAGGGACATTTTCACTAGGTTCTGTCGTTACAAAACGCACCATTCAAGTCATTTGTTCCGTATGGCTGATGTCAGGTGTGCAGTCCAGAATAACAGAGTCATATCTTGCTGACTTCAGATCTGCCACAATCTTCTGTTTGATTTTTGTTACCAGTAACTGTATGATCTCATTTTGAATTGTTTTTCCAAGGTAGTGGCGTGTGTACATTTCTTGGGTGGTGACACTTCTCAGATGCTCCTGGAGTACAGCATCAAACTCAGCCATCAACTCTGCAATTTTAAGGAAGTTTCCATTGTTTGGCACACACAGTTGATCTGAAGTGCCAGGCAGTGCTAGGTTTTGGGTAGCAGCATTCTCACAACGGCAATGAGCCTTTTCAGAACATTTTGCCAGTAAGGAGACTCCGATGCAATCTTCTCTTGATGTTGATCACCTATGGTGGCCTTTAACCTTAGTCTCATCTCAAGCTCTTTCCACCTATGGAATGCTCTCTGGTGATTTGCTGCCTTCTCATGGCATGCCAGATTTCTAGACAGATTTTTCCAGTCCTTTGTTCCTGTAGAACCCAATGTGGCTGTGTGACGAAGTGGGGCTGTTCTTAATGTTTCCTCTGAATACTGTGTGGGTGCCTCAGTTTCCCCTATGCATTTCTTAAGTCTCTAGGGGGTGAGATTGTTGCAGAGCAAAGGGCCAGTGCACATAATTGGCTGGCACTCTGTCTCCTGGCAACTAATGGCTAGGGCCCTTCCCCCCTGCAAGGGGATAACTAAAGGTATTGGAGAACAAAGAGATCAGGTGAGCTCCTGGCCCGGGAAAGAGACAAAGGCCAGAAAGGAGGGGCTGGAGAGGGTCAGTTTGGAGCTGGCTGGGGAGGTGAAGTGAGTGCAAACATGGGTGTCTGGCTCACTGCCTCTCCTCTCCCCCCCCGCCCCCGCCAGAATGGACCCGGTGGAGGGGTCCTGTTCTCTGTACCTACAAGCTCTGTTTTAGACCATGTTCTTGTCATCTAATAAACCTCTGTTTTACTGGCTGGCTGAGAGTCATGTCTGACTGCGAAGAGGGGGTGCAGGACCCTCTAGCTTCCCCAGGACCCCGCCAGGGCGGACTCGCTGTGGGAAGCGCACAGAGGGGCAGAGGATGCTGAATGCTCCAAGGTCAGACCCAGGAAGGTGAAGCCGTGTGAGCTTCTTGCCCTGAAGACAGTCTGCTCCAAGGGAGAGGAGACTTCACCAGAGTCCTGCCTGGCTTCGTAGGGAGCCGTTCCAGAGCATCGCCCGGGGACTCTGAGACAGGCTGGAACATTAGACTGGAAGAGTTTGCAACAAAAACAGTATGCAGCATTCTGGGTTTCTGAGTACATAAGCCATGGCCTCTCCACTTTGTCACCATTGGGGATTTCACGCCAGTAATGTGTTGGATGGAAACTTCTATTTTCATTGTCTTTGGGGAACGTGAAGTTTTTCACTTGCTGTGGCCCATGCAGTACAAGGAAGTCCCTCAGGCTACTGCTCAAGTGGGTCCACAGCCCTGGATCATCTAGACTTAAGGAACTAAACTCAGCAGCAGCTGTTTCTTG
>NC_048303.1:1343414-1372076 GCF_013100865.1 Trachemys scripta elegans
GATATTAGGAAAAACTTTTTCACTAGGAGGGTGGTGAAGCACTGGAATGGGTTACCTAGGGAGGTGGTGGAATCTCCTTCCTTAGAGGTTTTTAAGGTCAGGCTTGACGAAGCCCGGCTGGGATGATTTAGTTGGGGATTGGTCCTGCTTTGAGCAGGGGGTTGGACTAGATACCTCCTGAGGTCCCTTCCAACCCTGATATTCTATGATTCTGTGATTGCATGTGGCTTCCCCAATGTGCGCAGCAGAAGATGCCAGCAGTGGAGAATGAGATTGTGCAGTCAGGCTCTATAGTAGGAAAGAGCTCATCCTGCTATGATTTTTTGGAGCAGTGGGGGTGGACAATGTTATCCTGGCTGCCTTCACAGCTAGAACGTCTCCCATTGCTGTCGATGGGACTCAGAACAGAACGGATGCCCTAGTCTTCTGCCCTGTGTCAGTGGTCCATGGACTGGTGTAGGTGACCGAGGGGTGGAGAGAGCAGACGGTTGTCCTGTTCTGCTAGCTACTTGGCGTGTTGCTCTGGAAGCTGAGTGAATTTCTCCTCCAGGCTGGTTTGGACGATTCCAGGGTCTAGGCGCCTCTTGGGAGTCAGCTCACTGTCTAATGGGATGGTTGAAAGCCTTGATCTCCATGTCGGAGGTGATGGCAGAGGGAGGAGAGCGATAAGGTTGTTTGTGTCCCAGAAGTCCACCCCAGGGTTGAAGATCAGTTCCCTTCTCAGGTTTGATGTAATGTCCTACTCCCGATCTACCCAGCACAGAACGGATCGAGCAGAGCGACCCCAAAGGCAGCCTTGCCATTTAAGACCCTCCAGAGGGACACTCCAACCAGACCCGCGTTCCCCTCTAAGGGATGCCAGGGGCAAAGCCTTAAGACAGGAAAGGAGGAAGAAGCCAACACAATGCACACGTGGGCTGAAGAAGGCTGCGAGGATATCGCCATGCAGTCAGAGCCCAGGCTAGCGTTCATTGCGGCATGGCACTTAGATACGGTGATAATGGAAAGACCGTAGATAGACAGTATGTGCATGGCTGAGTGGGAGACAGCCAGACAGTGAAGTAACAGGGAAAGGAAAGAGAGAAAGCCCCAGGGAGCTAGACCTGCCAGGCCGAGGGGAGACCACCCGGAGACAGGGAGAGGAAGGGACGCAGGGGGAAGGTCCCTGGGAAGAACACAGTGTCCCAACACCATGTTATGGCATTTGGTGTTTGAAGTTACCGGGTGCAGTGGCAGAACTGCGGAAAGTCCCTGGCCTGCTGTTCCATGTTTACTATTAAACTATTTACTATTCTGATATGCTGGGCTGGCCTGGCACCGAGCAAGGAGCGACTTGCTCCTGGATCCTTTTTACAAGAAATGGAGGAGAGAGACTTGTGATTAACCCCTTAGCAGGACCCTGTGCTCAGCTGCTGATCTCGTGCTGCCCCCGTGTGCCCGTGGCCAGCTTTAGGAACCATTGCTGAGCTAGGCACAGACCTGCCCGCTGGGTCACCCTCGCGGCTAGGTAGCTTTGACTAGGAGCCTGGGGCTGGGTGGTCAGGGGTGCAGGCTTCCACCAGAGTTGGAATCGGTCCCGTAGTTATGGGGAGCGGTCAAAGAGCAATGGACAAATGGAAAGGGAGTGGGACTCATTCAGTCTGAGTGCTCAGACAGAGCTGTGAACCCCTCCAGCCAGGCTTTGCTGGCCCAGGAAAGCTGGTGTGAGGTCTGCAGGGCAAATCCACACTTGTGATTATCGGTATTATGGCATATGTTTGCTTGCAATGTATTATTCACACACTAGATGTCCCTGCATGCTGGATCAAGGTCCAGACAGGGCATGGGCCCTGGTGAACAAGGGAGACCAAACTGGAACTGATCTGTCTGCAGCAGGCCAATCATACTAAACTTTCTGACTTTTTTTCAGGTTCTCCTGCTCTAATTCATCAGAACTTGTAAATTCTCCTTAAAACAAGTGACATACTCCCCTATGGGCTGTCCTGTTTCCTCAGTATTGCCCTCCTAAGAGCCACCAATCAAATCTAGGGGTCCCCTCCCCTGCCTCCCATACAGCAGATCAAAGGGGGCAAAGCCGATAGATTCTTGGGGAACACTTCTGTAGGCAGATAGAAGCTAAGGGAGAAACACATCCAAATCGTTCTCATGCCTGGACACAAAACCTACTCGGTTGACTAAAGCTGTAGCCACTGTTTCAGCTTCAATACCTGCTGGCTTCACGGTATCTGGTGGCAGAATCCAGCACAACAAAAATATCTCTTTCCATTCCTGGAAGGTTTAGTGAGAGGTCCCACAAGATCTACAGAGACTGGCAACGGCCTGTTTAATAATGGGCAAAGGGTCCCTTTAATCTCTTAGACTTCTGGCATAAGGCACTACTCTGACAGTCATCTTTTCCTGTCTCCACTTGGCGAGGCCAATAGAAATTCTGGTTCAGTCTGTCACAGGCTTTGTCCACTCCTAGGTGCCCTGCAAATGGACGATCATGAGCTACTTGGGACAATTCCCTCCTGTATTCTCAGGTACAATTGCTTGCTTGCAAACCTCCCCAGGATGCCTCTTTTTCCTAGCAGTAGTGGCTGTCTGGATCGCTGCTCACATGGGCTCTTCCTTTGATGATGGGAAGTGAGGAACGTGTGTAGAGTCTTGGAGCGCCAAGTGCCACATGCCGTGACCACTGGCTTTGAAATTAGTCTTTTTCTATTAAAGTTCTTCATCTGCCTTCCACAAGGCTTCTCTCTCGTCGGATGGGTAATCTAGTGACGGGGGTCTACACCACGTACATGTCTGCTCCTACCTCATACCAGGATACAGCTACGTGAAAACAATGCATGTAACATCCCGATAGTTTTCATGAAGTTTTAACACCAAATGCACGCTTATCCGTTCAGCAATCACGTTGATCTATCCTGATACATAAGTGAATGGGGCTGGCTTCCAGCCGTGCGTTCATAAGCACTCAGTGAGACCTGGGGCTTGGGCATGAGCTGGCACCTGGTCTGCCAGCATCACAAATGCTTCCCGTTTAAGGACTGCCGTTCCAACGTAGCATGCCACAGAGCACCGCAACCTGCCTGGGGCGGCTGAGGCCCAGAATAACCCATAGCCCCTCCATCAAAGAGCTCCCAGTCGAGGCAGGAAACAGAAAAGCACATGGACGGGGAGGGGAAGAAATTGTCTTGTCAACCCCACCAAACCGCCGTAACAGGGGGCATAGCGCAGGGGGGAGCCCAAGGCTGGAATAGTCCCTCCCTCCCCCGCCTGTGGAGAACTTGGCTCATCCCCAGGGAGCTGTTCCATTGCAGAGAGGCCCCCGAGCGCTATGAGAACATTATGAGACATTGCGTTCTGGAGACAGCAGGGTAAACCCAGCCCCAGCCACGCTAAAATCCCCCCTGGAAACCCCAGTCAGGCAGAGAGAGCCGGGCCTGCCCGGCGGAGGAGCAGAACGGTGTTTGGGTGGGCAGAGCTCAAAGCTATCCCATTACCCAAAGCCATTACTGGCCACGCTGTGTGCACCAGTGCATCCCAGAGCCCAGCCAGGAGCTGACAGCTGAGAAAAACAGCCCTGGGAAACAGCTCACCTGCCCACTGACCCCTGGGGGCCTGTGGCTGGCTGTGAACAGGCATCTCCGGCGCCCCAGGGACTGAGGAGAAGGGTTTTGCAGTGGGGCGGCATGGTCCAGCCTGCTCGGTCGTGTGCGTGAGTGTGCAAGGCCAGGCCAGGCTGAGTGGGGCACAGGAAGAACCCCGCCTCAAGGGGAGTTCTGATCTGACCCAAAACGAGAGACTCCCTGGGGTCCTCTGGAGACAGCACTGCTGCTGTTGATTTTACGTGGAAGGAGCCCAGATGCTGTGGTGATGGGCAGCAGGCTAGAACCCTAAGATAGACAGACACGTTGTCACCAGTTACAGTGGCTGCATTTAGCAGGCTGGTTTGACAACACATGGAGACTGTCCGATTTATCCCCAGTCCAGGCCCAGCCGCACTGCAAGAGCGTTTTACTCCAGCGCTCCTTAGCGTCTCTGCTGCCAACTAGAGAGGCAGTTAGTGTCAATTGCAGAGCGGATTTCTGTGATCTGGGTGACTGAGCCCCGCCAATGCCTCACCCATGAGTCGCTGAACAGCCATCAGATGGGACCAGCTCACCTGGCTGGATTAGAACTGGCGACCTTATCCCTTGTTACTGCTTCAAGCGGTGTTCTGCCCTGTGACGCCAGGGGTGCGAAGTGCTGGAGCCCAGCTGGAGATGGCACTGTGGGGTCATCGGATGCACCCCGCCAGCACAGCAGGGTGGAGGACGCACCGGGTGCTGGGGAGAGATGGTGCAGATCGAGCACACGACTGGGAGGCAGCAGCTCCTGGGGTGCTAATTCCTCCTCTGACACCGACTCGCTGTATGACCTGGGTGTGACACAGTATGGCATATGGGGGACATTTTACGATATTGTTGACACCGACATTATAAAATTGCAAGCGTGTGCTGTGTTTCTGGATGACGCCCCAGACAGATTGGCATCCGCACTGCCTGGCCTGTTCGATGGCCCATTAAGGGTCATCAGCTGTACCATGAACTCATTGAAAGGAACCAGGGATACACCTGAGTACTCAGCAAAGCATGCAGCGGCAGGCCTAGAGTGGACAGAGGACTCTAAGGCTTTTCCATGCCATGTGCTGGACAGTTTGTGCTGTGGACAGAGGAAGTACCAACCACATGGCAAAAGGAATATAAAAGGCAGCTGCATCGTCTCCATTTTGTCTTCAATCCGGCTTCTTACCTCTGGAGCAACTTCTCTACACACCGAAGCTCTGAACAAAGGACTGAATGACCCATCCCGGCTGTGGATGTTCCAGAGGGACTTTCAAGCCACAAACTCACCAATCCTGCGAAGAACCTGATCTGTGGACGTTGATAGTCTCTGGATGTATGTGAGTGCTTTATCATTTAACAACTCTCGTCTTTCTTTTTTCTTTATAATAAACCTTTAATTTTAGACACGAAAGGACTGGCTGGCAGTGTGGTATTTGGGGTAAGATCCAAACCTAGACTGACCCGGGACTGTGACTGTCCCTTTGGGGTCAGAAGAACATTTTGTACAGTGAGCAGAGTTTTGAAATAACTTCTCACTGTTCTGCACCGAGGTGCTGATTGGGAGCCAGAGAACTGGAATGCAGTCAGGAGGCTGTGGGACTTATTTTCTTTCTTCTTCTTCTTCTTTTTTGTGCTTCTTGATAACCAGTGGGGGGGATCAGAAGCACACTTTGTGACTGGCTGGGGAGTTTAACTCCAGTGTTACTCACCAGTCTTGGGAGTATCTGCTCTTCTTTTTGCAGCCTGCCCTGACTTTGGCATTTTCAGGGAGGGCTACCCCAGGCACCCTGGGTCACACTGGGGCAAGTCACTTCCGGGCTCTGTGCCTCAGTTTCCCTTGCTGTTGGATGGGGATGATAATACTGTCCTCCGGCAGGAAAGGGCAGGCTTGATTAATGTGTGTGCAGTGCTATGATTAATCATCTATTATTTCTTGTTGCATTGAAGTTAGCCAAAGAAGAGAGGAGGCAGCTCAGAAGGAGATCACACTAGAAACACTCCTGATGATTTCTATCGTAATTAGTTGCTGCTCCTAGTCTTAGATTTGCCTGCTGGATGCTGGGAGGAATCACCCCTGAGGCACGTTAAACTGTGGAGAATTTACAAGCGGGCACAGACTTGCTGAGCATGTGGGAGTGATGGGGATCAGCTAATTGAAATATTATTCAGTGGCAAATTAGATCTTCTTGGTTTGCCCTGAATGCAGGTGTCCTGGAAAGCAGCGTTGTCTATATTAATATTACATACAAAAATAATGATGCTCAAAGAACACGACTTGGGGGGTCAAGTCAACAGTTAGGAAATTGCAGCATTAAGGCTGCCCGCGCAACCTTAATTCAGCCCCCTTGAGCATACGCACTATGATACAGTCGTCAGTGACATGATCCCATACCATTTTTTCCAGAGGTCCCCTGCCTCAGTCAATGCATGGGACGGGCGATCTCAGGTGTTCTTAGCAGAACAGAGCTGAGAAGGGCGCCCTTTGGAAAAGGAGAGGCACGCCGGCCTAGATCCTCAAAGGTATCGTGATGCGCAGCTCCCACTTCAGTCAAAATGCCGTTGGGGACCTGCGCCTCAGATATCAGCAGACGGATGTGATTTAAAATGAAGAGAGAGCGTGGACAGAGCAGAGGAGTTTTCCATGACAATGTCCCTTTAAATCTAGGCTTTGGATTATGTAATTCTGAATATTTAAACAAGCACCACACAGCTGTATACACCGCAGCCCCGTACAGATGGTAAAATGACTAACAAATGCAGTGCTGCGGCCAATTTAACGTCTTCCTTTTGTCTCTTTTCTTGGAAACATTGACGGTGCTTGTGTATCTTGTACCCAATAAAGACATTAAAAGCCCTTGGATCAGCCGCTAGGTCATCAGCCAGCCAGCCGCACCAGGAAGCTTATCTGCAGATGATATTTAAGCATTAACCGTGGAACTAATGAACGACACTTACGACCCAGCCCGAGGAAAGCAATTTTGCAGCTCCCTGGGGAATTAGCCACAATCTCATTGCACTAAGGCATAAATCGCTGGTGATACTTGCTGTCACATCTCATTACAGTGAGACACAACCAAATACAATGCAAACACACACCCCCATGGGCGCAGGAACACACCCACCCCTCTGAAAATCATGTCCTTTTTTTCATAGATTCACAGAGTTTAAAGCCAGAAGGGACCATTTGATTAGTCTGACCTGTAGGTCACAGACCAGGAAATGTCATCCAGGGACCCCTGAAGCAAGCCCGTGGCTCTCCTGAATTCGAGCGCATCTACTGGGAAGCCCTAAGCAGCCGTGGCGATGAAGCGGTTAGAATTGAGCTGACGCTACGTGGCTCAGAGGAGAGCCCAGGTCACTCTCCCAGAGCTGTGTGGACCCGGGACGGAAAACATGTTTGTTCACGTCCTCACAGGAAAGTCAGAAGCAGCCGGTTGTCCAGCGGCACTCCTTGGGCCAGCAGTGCCGCTCCAGAAACGCGTGTCCGAGAGGGGTTCGACGTGACTTCGATTTGAGCACACCTCATTACCTCTGACTATCCTTTCTGTGACTGTCGCACCAACAGCCCCCACCCCAGACTGCAGCCCCACAGTAGGAGACAGGCCCTGCCCCGAGGAGCTTACAATCCAAACCGAGCGGCCCGGCCAAGAGAAGGGGACTAGAAATGTTACCCCGCTGTACACCTAGAGAAGAGCGACGTGACAGGGCCAGGAACTGATCCCAGGTCCAATGCCTTGACCACAAGCACAGCCTTGCTCTCGGACAGAGTCTAGACCAGGCTCCTGGGAGAGAATTTGCAAATGCAGCTCCCTCCCAGATGAGAGGCCGGAGTAATGCTCATCCGAGGGGCATGCCTGTGTGCGTGCGTGCAACCATCCTCATGTCCTCTCTGGGGGCCCTACATTGATAGCGTCAGCCGATCACCTGCCTGGCAGGGGAGTGCGTTTGCTCTGGGGTTAGCTGAAGAGGCTGTGGCGGCTTGGAGCTTGGATGTCTTTCGAAAAGATCAAACCGTCCCCTCAAGCTCCAGAGGACAGTAAGAGCTGGAGGGTCAGGGTTAGGCTTACGTGGGAGGCCAGAAGAGATGATCAGGACGGTCCCCACTAAAGAACGGAAGGAAGCCGCAGAATGAGGAATTACAGGAGAGCTAGAGCATGTGTGGGTGAATTTCACTTCCTTTCCTTGTTCGCCCCAAAATCTGGGTTCTGGCTGCAATGGGCAGCTCAAGGTTGTGACGTTACCGCTGGGGATTAGACCCATAGAGCCCTAGGGTTAGGAGGGACTGCCAGGGTCATCCAGTCTAACCCCCTGCCAGGATGCAGGATTCTTCCTTTGTACTGTCTGCGCCAGACCGTCCTGCCCTGGCCTTCAAAGGAGAGGAGAGCAAAGGCATTAAGAATAAGCCTGGAGCAAATGTTGTGTTCGGCTGGGAACTCCGAGCCGGCAGAGAAGCCGGAAGGCAAACAGGCATGAAATGCCCTTGGACAGGGAGTTCCTGGACCTGCTCTTTGAAGGAGACACAAGCAGAGTTTCTGGGAATGGCTTCCCCAGTCACTTACGATCCCCCTCTTTGTCTTTCCCCGAACTCGGAGGTGTTTGGAGCCGGCATCTTTGGTTGGGGCGTATTCTGCTATCTGCAGGTGGCTGCAGCCACGTGGGAGTGTCAGCCCCGCGCCGAGAGTTGGGAAGCGAGCAGGGAAGAGGAGTGTTGCCTTCTTTTCCTCTTTGTCAGAGGGATTTAAGGGCCGCAGGCTGCCCATCCTGCAGCCCCAAACCTCCCTGTTTGGCCACCGAATTGGCACAACACAGGCAGCAGAAGTGTGAACTGGCCTCTCTCTCTCTCACACACACACACACTTCCCCCCACCCCTGTCCTGGAGGGCAGAGAGGAGAGTTTATTCTCCCTCTGTCCAGTCCTTGACCTCTCCGTGTAGGTTTGTGGTTGATGCTCCCGGGGGCATTATTACAGGTTACTGAATTAAAGAACAACGGGGGGACAAACTAGTGCCCGCCAGGAATGGAGACCCCAGCAAACCCATTTCACAAAGAGCTCTCGCCCTCTGCGGATGCCCTCCAGCCCCCAAGGGTGCACTGGAACCAGGGAAGGAATTTTCCTCCAGGGCCTCTGCCAATCTGCCCTGGAGGTTTTTCACCTTCCTCTGCAGCGTGGGGCACGGGTCACTTGCTGGAGGATTCTCTGCACCTTGAGGTCTTTAAACCACGATTTGAGGACTTCAATAGCTCAGATATAGGTCAGGGGTTTGTTACAGGAGTGGGTGGGTGAGACTCTGTGGCCTGCGTTGTGCAGGAGGTCAGACTAGATGATCATAATGGTCCCTTCTGACCTGAAAGTCTCTGAGTTTATGAGACCTGGAAGAGAGCAGCTCCACATCCCACCGGGTTCCTGGCTCTGGCCCCACCGCCTGGCCCCAAAGGCGGGACCGAGCGAAAGGAAGACACGGGGGGGGGGGGGGGGGGAAGGCCTTAGCAGATGTGAACCCGGGCAGCTGCATTGAAGTCTATGATGCTTTGGATCTGACCCAGTATAGGGTTGTGTACAGAAGCCACAGCCCCGGACTGAAGTCAAGGAGAGGGACAGGGCAGGGAAGCGTGTGCTGGGCTCACTCCAGGGGCGAGGGGGTGAAACTCTCTGGGCTGGGCTGCACCCGAGGTCAGACTCGGTGACAGAATGGTGCCATCTGGCCTTAAAATCTGTGACTCTCTGAATCACTCTCCCCCCACGCCGCCACTGCAGTGCAGCCACCGCTGGGCTGGGATGCAGCAGCTGCTTAAGGAGAACGTGTGACCCCTGTGCCACGGGTCCTGCAGGAGGGGACGTTGGGAATCACATCTCCAACCAGCCGCAGGTTACCAGGGAATTTTAAAAAGCAACAGAGGGTCCTGTGGCACCTTTAAGACTAACAGAAGTATTGGGAGCATAAGCTTTCGTGGGTAAGAACCTCACTTCTCAGGGAATTTTAGTTAGACGTCCTCTTCGTTCAACCAGTGCGCTGGCCCTAGATCTAGACTCATCTTTCAGAGGGGCCCTGGTTCTGCGTTCCCCACAAAGGGCTCTGTGGCTCCCAGCAACGGCTGATGGGACCCCTCACCAGTGCAAAAACCAGCCGCTGCTGGCACCATCTCCTGCTCCTGCTCCTTCTCCATCTCTGGGGATTTTGCCTTCCAGTGGGGAGGTGTTCACGTCCCACAGCCTGTGTGGGCCGGGCCACCCTTTGCACCGGGGTGGGCTGTCCCCATCCGAGCATGAGTCTGCATGGGACCCGCACATGTTAGAGGGGAGCCCTGCCAGCCTTGGTGGGGGTCTGTGGGAAGCCCTAAGGTGCCCGTGGGGAACCAAGTCTGCTTTGTTCATGGCTGCACCCCGGACACCCCGTTGCAAAAAATCGGAGCGTGCCTGTCCTTTTGCCAAGGCCTCTGGCCTGAGCTGGGCTCTGTGCTGGGTTTCGCTGTGAACTCAGCCTGTGGCATGTCAGTTTCTATTCTCTGACAGTCCTGCCCCTTCCTTCCTTTTCCCATAAAGAAACCGCTGGCGGGGACTTCCCGCTGAGAGAGAGGCCGTCCAGTGTTGGGGCCCCTCTCTTCCTAGCGGAAGCATGACCTCCATTCAGGAAACCCGAGGGAGTTTTCCCAAGCTGGACTAAACGATCCAAGTAACATCCTGCGGCAGGAAATGTTTGAGGCAAAGCCGTCAGCCTCAGAAGCTTCACACAAGCATTGCTGAAGGGGTGGGATCACTCACCGCACTTGGAAAGGAAACGTGGCGGCTGGGTTTCGTTTATTAACATGTCAGGTGGTTTTATTAGTTTCAGCCGCAACGTGAACCCAGCCTAAGGCATCTCTCCCGCGGCAGAGCATGCCTCTTCTTTGCTGAAACGATTCCTGCTTTGGCATTGGTTCACACAAACACGTACACTGTCTCACCCTGGAGGGCTGTGTTGCATCACCCCTGTGCCTGAAATTCTCTTTACTGTTTCAATTGGAAATAAAACCCTTCACTTCCCAGCCTAACGTGCATGAGTGTTGCCGGGTGTTGCTAAGCAGCAACGGTGTTCCATCGCCGCGCTGGGGCTAACGCTGCTCGGTGAAGCGAGCCCTGGCTCTTCTGAAACCCAACGCGCTGGGTTTGTGTGACCGCCAGGGCCTCCTGGAAATCCAGCCCCGGCTGGGGCAATCGGGTGTGACCTCCGACTCACGGCTTGCACACCCCATTCTGCGGTGGCTCTTTGCAGGAGAAAACATCTGTACTGAAGTTCTTCTTCCCTGCAGAGCATTGGAGGCGGTAGCTGCAGGTGGCCACAGCAAATGACCACCTGTGTCCATGATCATTGAGCTTGGCGGGAGTCTGAGCATCGGTCGATGGGTTATTGCTCGTGTGCACTGCAGCCTGTACAGAGTCCTGGGTTATACCATCTGCCTCCGGGCCTTTATCCCCAGGGTATGAGCTGGAGATGTCTCTAAATGGGACGAACCCCAGCTGAGAAGGCCACAGGCCTCAGGCCAGCCGGGTGCTCATGGTCCAATGCAGATCTTAGTCCCCAAGTGTGTATAAAGCAGAATCTCCTCCCATGGGCCGCAGCTCCCCTCGTCCCTCTCCAATTGGCTTGATTTGTCTTTCTTAAACATTTACCAGCCCCAGTTACGTTCTTTAAGAACTTATGGCCCAGTGTTTTTAAATATGCATTGATAACGAGCAACGAGCAGCTCCAGAGCCGGATGAGAGTTGGTAGAAAGACACCAGAGCATGCTCATTACCAGGGAAGCCTGAGCTGCCCCAGAGGGTCGGCTGGATAAACGAAGGCGAGCCTGGACGTTTATATGAACCGATCTGGCCTTCTGAGGGATGTGCGCCTCTGAGTGTGTGTGCATGCTTGGGAGGTGCATGCAAGCCCCAGTGGTGTGTGTGCACACTTCTGAGATGTGTGCACCCCTGATTGTGTGTGCACATTTCTGAGGTGCGGGCAACCCCTCCTGATTGTGCACACTTCTGAGGTCCGCACACCTCCTCAGTTGTGTGTGCACACTACTGAGGCACCTGCACCCCGCAATTTGCACACACAGATACCTACATGTGCAGGGCTGCGTGCGCACACTCCATGAGCACAGGTCGAAGTGTGCGCACTTGTGAAAATCTGTCCCTTTGAGCCTGCAGAACGGGTCTAGAAATTTTGCCCTCCAGGCTTTCCCGTGAGTCCCCGATTCTGGCCCCGCTGTCAATGCCATGAGAATGGGCTCCCCAGAGGTACCGCAGTGCTCCAGGCTGCACCCCGCAGTGTCACGGACACCAAGAAAAAGAAGAAGAAAGTGACTGGAACTTCTTTGATTCTCGTAAAAGCTGCAAGGTTTGGCTCGAGCTTGGAGCCAAGGTTCAAGGTGTTACAGGTGTCCCAGTTGATCTAATCTAAGCTATTTATGGTACTTCTCAAACGCCTATCACAGCTTTATCTGAACCCCGGAGACTTTGTTACGCCCGGTCCCACTCTGCAGCTTTTCACTCTTGGGGAAATTGCTCCAAGTGTCCAGGGACGTTGCTAGACCCGGGTACAGCAGCTGGCTGCCGTTGGCCACCTCATGTATTTCAGCTGCAGGAGGGTTTTATCGGAGCCGCAAGATGCTACTTGACCCATGTTCATTGCTTTACCTCCAGGAGAGTTTTCTCCTTAGCCTCTGCTCCGAGCTAAGGGAGCCAGCGTCTGCAATCGCTCGGAAGGGACCGTCTGCCATCTAGTGGGCAAACTGACTGCAGAGGGTAGGTGTACACTGGAGCTGGAGGTGTGATTCCAGTGTGGGGAGACCCCAAGGCTGAGCTAGCAGGTGCACTGAAAGGCTGCGTGGGCAGCAGGTGGGCTAGCCCCCTCCAGTGCACACCTAGGCTTTCAGAGGGGGTCGCACTGACCCGTCCCGCTGCCGGTACAGCTGCAGCTACGCTGCGCACTAGCTGGATCCGAGCTGGCAGGGGTCTGGATACCCAAGCTGGGAATCAGAGCTTCGGTTTCAGTGTAGACATACCCTGAGAGGGGCTCACAGCACCATCCCTCTTGTCCTGCTGGGACATTTCTAGGGGCGGCTTTAGGATTTTCTTCCTTCCCCCCCTCACCATTCACTGGCCCATAGGGATTGCCGGATGTAATGCTGCCTGCAGTGACGCATGTGCGGACACCAACCTCAGGCCAGGCTGGCAGGACGCGGGGCACAAACCCCACATTGACTGGGAGGTCTATCGTATGAGCCGCTCAAGCATTATAACAGCCTCACCGTGGAGTCACAGAGGGTCCCCGTGGGTACTCCGATCTGTGGCACCACCAGGTGGGCCTGCCTCTGCGATAGACCAAGGATCACAGCAATCTTCAGGTTGCTCCCCGCCTCAAAGGACCAGTCATTTACTCCCGGTCAATTACACCTTAGATTTCACACCAGAGACAAGGCTTGTAGACAATCCTATAATAAACTATATACAGATCTATTTAATAGGGAAAGGAACTAACGTTATTTGCAAGGTTAAAGCAGGTAAACATATATTCACAAATGAGTTACAATCTTAAGTTTCAAAAAGTAATAGAAGCTTCTATAATAAGCAAGCTCTATATGTCCTTTAGAGCTAACCCAGGCTATGCACTGGGGATCTCTTGCTTATGCTTAGTAAATCTTGCCCCCACTCCCCGAGTGCAAGCAGTAAAGAGATCCAGTTCCTCCTTGTTAGGGGTTTTCAATCCCCTTTCATCCTTCTGCTCTGATCTGCAAACTCAGCTGATGGGAGGAATCTGCTTGCATAACTTCACGGGGGAAGGGCAAATCAGTGCCCTTTGTCCTCTTGACCATCCCACAATAGTCCGTCCAGTGTTGATGGATCTTTCCTGTTGAGCAGGACATAATGCCTCCTGTTGGAGCTCAGCCCTTCCCACTACTTCTCTCCTGCCTGGTGATTTACACAGTCACAGAGGTTCACCATACCACTGCTCAACTATAACCTTACAACAAGGGATACAGCTGTTATAAGTGAGATTAATGCCAGCAGCAACTCACCAGCATTCAATAAAGTCTAAGCACCAAACACAGTTTTATAATACCTCTCAGGGGAGCCAGCTTGATCCCAGCGAGGTATTTGTCAGGGCTCAGTGGCGGCATGGGGACCTTGGCATGAGCTGGCACCCGGTTTGCCAGTGTCACGCCAGACTGGATCAGACCCAGCGTCCATCCCGGCCAGCCTGCTGTTTCCAACGGTGGCAGCACCAGCTGCTTCAGGAGAAGTAGGTGCTTGTGGGGTAATCTGCCTCCAGGGAGAGTTTCCTCTTAATGAGCTTTAGGCGTGAAAGTCCCCAAGCCTCGCCCGCACCTCTCTGCGCTGTTGGCATCTTCACATCCCAACACAATGGCAGCAGCACCCTTGTGAACTGACGGTGCTTCAGTACATGCGGACGAAAGGCTCCTAGCACGGTGAAGCCCCAAATACACATAGGCCTTTATAACTCTTTCCGTCCAGCTGCTGGCAGGAGCCGTGGCAGATCCGGGACAACTGGGAGCCACCCAGGAATTTCAGGATGCAGGGTGAGTGCCCTGGCAGATTCTCATGGCTTCAGGAAGGGTGGGTGCCTATTGCCTGCTCTTGAGGGTTTCATTTCCAGGGTGGATAACTGTTAACCCTTCGAATGCTGACATTTTCCTGGCTCAGGAGGCTGTGTGGACCTGCACATCCTTCCTTCCAATGAATGGAACCCAAATCCCCAACCGATACGTATTTTTGAGCGAGTCTCACGCGGGACTCAGCTGCGCTCGTGTTAGTAAATACATACCCTGAATCAAACAGTCATACAGCACATCCGCTAGAAATCGCAGCATCCCTGAGCAAAGGGCATGGGTTTATCCAGGGGATTTACTACTGGAAGAGGCATCCCACATATTGAGTGCACGGGACTGGACTAGATGACCTCTCGAGGTCCCTTCCAGTTCTCTGATTTTCTGATGTAAAAGGGGATAGAGAATAAGATGGAGAGTATCTTATTGCCCTTATATAAATCCATGGTACGCCCACATCTTGAATACTGCGTACAGATGTGGTCTACTCAGCTCAAAAAAGATATACTGGCATTAGAAAAGGTTCAGAAAAGGGCAACTAAAATGATTAGGGGTTTGGAACGGGTCCCGTATGAGGAGAGATTAAAGAGGCTAGGACTTTTCAGCTTGGAAAAGAGGAGACTGTGGGGGGATATGATAGAGGTCTATAAAATCATGAGTGGTGTGGAGAAAGTGAAGAAGGAAAAGTTATTTACTTGTTCCCATAATACAAGAACTAGGGGCCACCAAATGAAATGAATGGGCAGCAGGTTTAAAACAAATAAAAGGAAGTTCTTCTTCACACAGCGCACAGTCAACCTGTGGAACTCCTTGCCTGAGGAGGTTGTGAAGGTTAGGACTATAACAGGGTTTAAAAGAGAACTAGATAAATTCGTGGAGGTTAAGTCCATTAATGGCTATTAGCCAGGATGGACAGGGATGATGTCCCTAGCCTCTGTTTGCCAGAAGCTGGGGATGGGCGACAGGGGATGGATCACTTGATCATTACCTGTTAGGTTCATTCCCTCTGGGGCACCTGGCATTGGCCGCTGTCGGTAGACAGGATACTGGGCTACATGGACCTTTGGTCTGACCCAATATGGCCGTTCTTATGTTCTAAAGTGGGGAGGGTGGGCAGAGGGGAAAGATCCTGAGGCATGATGGTAAAATCCCTCAGAAGGTGGGTCGGCCCAGACCTCCAAAATTTGCCAGGAGAAGGCATGGATGGGGGCTGGGACTAGCTAAATTACAAGGGCTGGAAGGAAGAATTGCTTTCATCAACAAACAGGGCCAGGAGAAGAAATGTGGTACAATACTTTTTAAAACGTATGAAGTCTTGTTTTAAAATATTGTGAGGCGCTCTGAGCCGGGGTTGCCAATCTCTTCCATGCCTGGGCCCCACTCCCCAGGCCCCGCACCCATCCAGCTGGGTCCCCCGCCCATTTCATCACTCTTGACGCCTGTTTGTGACCCCCGGGGAGGTCATAGCCCCCAGGCTGACATGGGCTAGAGCTTGAGACAGGAATCACTGAAGCATCCAGCCTGTGACTTCAGGCCTGGCTTACGGGGGCCAGACACGCAGACAGTCCCAGGCTGCTCCCTGGAGCAGAATTTGTTAACGTTGAAGAGATCGTCCCTGTCACTGACACAGGCCCTGCCCAGCACCCGCTTGCTGTGTGTGCCCTGCCCCGCGGGGCTGGCGCTGTCACGGGCACACAAGCCGGCCACTTCCCGGCGGGGCGCTCGGGGCGGACATCATCCGGGACCATCCAGAGCCCTGAACTCAGGCCCCGGCAGGCTGCAGCGGCCCCCCAGTGCTCCATCCCGGGCCCTGTCTCTCTTGGGAACCTCAGTGCTGTGACCTCAGCGCCTTGGCGACGGAACCCCGGCACAGGGAACCCTGCAGCTCCAGCGGGAGGCCATCTTGGGGTCTCCCCTCAGCGGCCCCATCTCCTCCCTGCTCCCGGAGAGGCCCCAGGTCCCAGGGAGCCGTGTGGGTCGGACGGGAGCTCCTAGCCGCCAGGTGAGCGCCTGGCCCTGGAACCTGGAGCTGGGCTATTTGGTTGCCAGTCCCACCCTCCCGCTGCGTGCCCATGGCCGAGGCAGGCCGCGCTGCCCGCCAGCCGTGAAATGCATGGAAACCAGGGGGCTGGGGGGGGCTGTTCTGAAGGGACATGTGGCGCCTCCTGCTGGCAGTGGCCATCTTGTGAAGGTGACACCGGACAGGCCAGTGCCAGCGGGCGGAGCGCGGGGCTGGACGGCTCCGGCAGTCGGGCACGGGGTGAGATACGGCTGGAGCTTTTCTCAGGGGCTTGCGCCCAGCCAGGCCAGTCAGCGGGGAGCCAAAGTCCGGACTCGAGGCGGGCGGGACCCAGAACCTCAGATCCAAGCCCCTGGAGGTTCGGATCTGGGTTCGGAGCAGAACCCCCTGGGTCGGGCCCATCTCTGGCCATCACCTCTCGCTCGGGGGCTTATGTGAAACGAGTTGTTGGGTCTCAGGCCATTTCACCGGATCACCACTGGCCCCACCGAGAGAGGCCAGGCCCCTGGATACCTCCCTTCCCGCCGCATCAGCAGGGGGCTCAGATACACCCCAGATCTCATGAGACGCACTCCGGCCCCTTGCCGAGGTGCACCCCAGACCCCAGGGATCGCTCATCTGCAGGGCGCAGACGGGTGGTGGGCCTGGCCTGGATTCTCCACCCTGGATGTGGGTGTCTCCTGGAGTCTTTGCAGGCCTGGGAGGGGTGGGGGGAGCACGGTACCCAGGACCTTCTTGGGACATTACAGGCAGCACTGCCGGGCAGAGGATGCAGGTGACCAATCGCACAGTGCAGCCAGGGGCCTGGTTCCTTGGGGCAGGAGCTGTGGTGGGTTTTTGGTTTGGCATGTCTACGGCACCTATCCCGATGAGATCCGGGCCCTGGCTGGGCGTCGCGATGCTACGGGCATACAAATAACAGGACCCGTTGGTTCCATTCTCCGTCGCCATCTCAACCCGTAGCCATGGCTTGTGAGCTGACCAGAGCCTTTGCCTGCCTCAGGAATTTCACTGGGCCCATCGCCCCGGGCCACGGCCGGGATGTACCAGCTCAAGGTCCAGGTGGAGCCGCCGGCCCAGTCGGGGTCTGACATGAGTGGCCAGGAGCTGAAGGAGCTGCTGTGGTCTGGGGGAGAATGTAACGCCGCCCTGATAAGAGATGGCGCCTTCCAGGTCAGTGGGCGTCAGGCTGCAGCATGGCCAGGCTGGGCAGAGAGAGGGCGCAGGGCAGCTTGCCCTCTGCAGGGCATACGGTACCGTGGCTAGCAGGGCCTTGTCCTCACAAGGGCTGGGGCTCCCTTCCCCAGGAAGCCTCCCGCTGGTGCCCTAGCAATGGGGGGAGCCCTAGTTTAGGCAAGTCCCTGGTGTTCTTACCACCACGTCGCGCCATTCGCACCCCGCTCGGCACAGGGCTGACTGGCACAGGCGTGAGTACGCCAGTGCCGTACCGGTGCCGACACCAGGGGTGGGGCTGTGCTGGACCGTGTTAGCGCTGAGAAAAGGTGGGGTTGGAACCCAGACTTCAGCAAAGTCCTGATCCAAGTGCCGACAGGCACGCTACAGACCAGGACCAGGGCAGCCGGCGCTCGTTGTCTAGCCAGCTCCCTCGCCCTGGCGCCACCCGTAGCATAGGCAGAGCCCGCTGACTTTTTAACTCAGTAACGACCCCACTAACGAGGCCCCTTCCTGACCCATGTTACAGTCAGAGCTGGTCCAGCAACAGTTGTGACTGCACCGTGTCCACCACCAGCTGGCTCCAGCCAGCATGACCCAGCCCAGCCACTCGGGACGTGAACACCCCGGTGCCCGTATAAAGGGAGCCCCAAGGGAGGCTGGCAGGCGACGCGAGGCAGTAATGTCTGTCTGTCTAGATGAGCTAGGTGATACCAACCAACCAGCCATGTACTCTAGCGGCTGTGACACAGAAAGGGAAATGCCCATGCGGGCTCGGTCCAATCCCTGTCCCCGCTCCCCTCGCCTGCCTCTCATCGGCCATGGCCTCTCCTTTCCCTGCAGCAGAAGAAGCTGGTGCGACAGCTGGTGGAGGGAGGGGAGTGCGAGGAGCAGCTGATGGCAAGAGAGCAGCAGGTAGGGCTGGGGGCGGACGGGGTCTCTCCTCCGGTCTCCCTGCTGGGGACGTCCCCCCGCCCCCCTGGGACGGGACTCTAAGCATTTCTCACTCTGTTTCAGCCTCAACTCTTCCAGAGCGGCTTCGAGGAGAAGCTGGCGTTTCAGCCGGAGGCGGAGGGGAGAGAGCGCCGCCCCAAGGCAGGGGAAGCACTGGCATGGCGTGGGGAGGGAGGGGGTGGCAGCATCCGGGGGACAGGACCATGGAGGGCCCAGGTGCCACCAGCAGAGGCAGTGCAGCGGGGTGCTGTGAAGTACTCGGGGCACGGCACGAGCTCGGAACTAGCCGACTCTGCATTTCACCCCCTCCCTCAGCGGAACCCAGCGGGTGGAAATCTCTGAGCTCTTGGGGCCCCAAACACCTCGCTTTCCAAGCAACACCCGCAGAACCCGACCATCCCTCCCTGGGCGTGCAAAGTGCAGGGCTTGCTTGGAGGGGAGAAGGGCAAGTCCCTGCAAGGTTCATGGGCCTGCCACATTGCTAGCTTTGTCCCACCCCCGATCACTGGGGGGGGGGCGAAGCCCAGCCCCCCCGAGCAGCGCAGGTGGATGGCAGGAGGCCTCGCGGATACCCGCCTCGCCAGAGGAGGAAGGGGGTCGAACCCCAGAACACGAGGAGTAACCACCCCCACCCAGGGCATCACCATGAAGGCAGCAAGGGCTAGTCCCAGTTCTCCTCCTGCGAACAGCCGCCAGGCCCCCTTCCTGCAGACGTTGCTGCTCCCTCATGGCAGCACTGTTGGGGGTGCCCAGCGCTCAGGGAGGTGTTACCCTGCCCTCCACTGCACGCGTGCCCTGGGATCAGCTGGCAGCTGTCCCTGTTGGCAACAGCAGCTGGTCCCCAGCAGGGCTGTGTCTCTCTGAGCTGGGCTGGCCGGGGCTGCGGCACGTGGGTATGGCTGGGCCCCTGCAGCTCTCCTGTCCCCCCCGCCCGCCCATTGACCCTGGTGCAGGGAGCTGAGCACTGACGCTGACCACGGTCCCTTCCTTGCAGAGGCTGGTGCGCAGCCCGCGGGAGGCCTATCGAGTGATGGACGCGGCTCTCCAGTGTGTGAGTGGAAACCTTCATCCCAGCTAGCGTCTCGGAGGAGCCCCCCGCCCGGGCAGGGCCGGCACAACCCATTAGGCAGTCGCCATGGGCGCTACAATTGGGGGGTGGCGACCGCGGTGGTATTTCGGTGGCGGAACCTTCCGCCGCCTCTGTGCGGGTGGCATTTTGGGGCGGGACCTTCCACCGCCTAGGGCGGCAGAAAAGCTGGCGGTGCTCCTGCACCTGGGGGCCTCTAGAAAGTCCCCTCCTCTGCTCTGCCCTCCCTGACCCCGCTGGGCCTGGCGCTTGCTGTGCCCCTGGCAGCCCCCCTGCCTGGCATCGACACAGGAGAGCGGGGCCAAGCTGGGCACCCCTGGCAGCCCCTTCTCCTCCTCCCTGAACCACGGGGCTATTGGACAGCAAGGCCTCTCCGGCCAGGCCACAGCCCAGCTCGCTCTCCTCCACGCAGGGAGCTGTGCTCCTTCACCCAGCTCTCACTGCCCCAAACCCGCTGTGTGCTCTGCCCTGCCCCGGGGCACGCTGCAGGGACAGACAGGGCTTAGCCCTGCGGGTTATGGCGCGGCCTGGGGAGATGGCTCCTCGAGCCGCTGCCAGGCGCCGGGTGCCCCTCTAGGAGAGCTCTGTTCTACAGGCAGGAGAGCTGATGGCGGGGAAGGAGGAGCCGGGGGCAGAGCGCTGGCAGCTGCCGGGGGAGCCCGACGAAGAGGAGTGAGTATCCGCTAGGCTAGCGCGCTGTCAGACGGGGCGGGGGTGGAGATGCTGTCACAGCCCGGCGGGTGCGGGGTCTGCCGCTCCCAGCGAGCCGGGGGCAGGTGTGTGACGATTCGGGTGACCAGCAGGCAGGGGTCAGTACGGCTACTCATTGCACCGACACCATGCCCAGATACCAGGGGATGGGCGCCCGGGCAGATGTGCAATCCATGGGGCGCTGGCACAGATCCCAGGCCAGGACCCACTAGCGCAGCCAGCCCGTCTCCCGACTCACCCCCGCTGTAGCGAGATGGGTGTTGTCTAGCTGGGCTTTAGTTGTCCCAGGTGTGGGGGACCCCATCATTCCCATTGGGAGAGGGGGGGCTGCAGCTCACTCCAGCCTGCATTCGGGCCTGAGAGGCAGATCCATCCAGCTCCACCCACTGATCCATCCAGCTCCACCCACTGATCCATCCATCCAGCTCCACCCACTGATCCATCCAGCTCCACCCACAGATCCGTCCATCCAGCTCCACCCACTGATCCAACCATCCAGCTCCACCCACAGATCCATCCAGCTCCACCCACTGATCCAACCATCCAGCTCCACCCACTGATCCATCCAGCTCCACCCACTGATCCGTCCATCCATCCAATAGTATCTATCTATCTACAGCTAAAGAGATGTCAGCACCTGCATCCAACCAAACATACATTGCCAGCTCCGTGGGGCACGGGCCATCTTTGCCCTATGGCTGTACAGTGCCTAGCACCGTGGGGTCCTGGTCCATGGCCGGGGTTAGTAGGCCATACAATAATACAGCTAATAATAACATCGCTTTCTCCTGCCTGTGGATTTTCCAGGATCTACTGGGGCTGCTTTTACTTCTTTCCTTGGCTCCGGACGTGGAGGAGAGAGAAGCGGGTGCAGCTGTGAAGGGGTACGTAGTGACTGCCTGGCCCTGCACCCCCCCACACACAGGTGACTCCCCGCTGGGGAGGGGAGGGGAGGCAGGGAACGAGGGGAAGGGCGGACTCAGGATGTAAGGGGCAGCATTGACCTTTCCGGACCCAGCCAGAGCCCTGTGTCCAGACTTTCCCCAGGTGCCAGCTGGGAAGCGAGACCCCAGTGGAGCCCCGCTGGAGGGCTGGACAGCAGCTACCAAGAGGGGGGGCAGGGGCAATCTGCTCCCACTCCCCACAGGGGCACGCCGCAGGCAGCCTTGGCTTGGCTTGTGACCCCAGTGTGAACTAAGTAGCCCAGGGGCTTTTCTGGAGCGACCTAACTGCGCTGGCTCTGGCACTAACTAGCCAGGCCTCCGTCCCCGAAGGGGGGCCGTGGGGCACAGGGCTGGGAGCGGCTCCCCAGATCGCTGCACTCCCGCAGTGTGCCCCCAAGGTGCGTTTTAATCCAGCTCAGTGCAAACGTATCCATCTGGGAGCAAAGCCCCTCGGCCACATGTACAGGGTGGGGCTCCCCCGGGAAGCAGCAGCTCTGCTAAAGATTTGGGGGGCGGGGCGGACAATCAGCTGAACAGGAGCTCCCAGTGGGACCCTGTGGCCGTAAACCGGGGAATCGCCAGTAGGAGCGGGGAGGTGATTTTCCCTCTGTGTCTGGCACTGGTGCGACCGCGGCTGGGATCCTGGGTCCAGGCCTGGGGCCCACAAGTCCAGGAGGATGTTGAGAAATTGGAGAGGGGTCAGAGAAGAGCCCCGAGGGGGATGAAAGGATTGGAAAATCTGCCTTAGAGTGAGAGAGCCAAGGAGCTCCGTCTGGCTAGCTGAGCATGGAGGTGGTTACGGGGTGACTTGATCCCAGTCTGAGAGCACCAGCGTGGGGACTATTTATTAACCAGCGCCTCAGTCCAGCCGAGGCCGGGCTAACGGCAGGCAGTTGAAGCCAGCCAGATTCAGACGGGCGCTGATGTGTACATCTCTGACAGGGAGAGGAATTAATCATTGGCGCAAGTTACCGAGGGCCGCGGGGGCGTCTCCCTCCCTGGCGCCGTGTAACTCCAGATGGGCTGGGTGGCTACGACCGTGTTTCTCAACACGGAGTTGGGGTCGTGGGAGGGGCTTGGGGGGGGGGGTCACAAGCCGGGCTGGCATTAGGGGAGTAGGCGGCAGGACAATTGCCTGGCTCCACATGCCGCAGGGCCCCCCCCTAAGCTAATTGACGTGTTTCAGCCCCGCACTGGGCTGAAGCCCCCAGCCCTGTGCCCCGGGCGGGGGGGCCTGAAGGTGGGGGGGGTCAGAATTTTTTCTAGTGGGAGGGGCATGATTTTTTTTTTAAGTCCAAAGGTGGTCGCCAGCCCCAAAGGCTGTGAAACACTGGGGTAAAAGCTCTGCGCTAGCAAGTCTCTGGGGCAGGTCTGGTGGGTGCTGGGCAGGGGGGCAGCCTGCCTGGGGGTCTAGGACTCTACTAGCAGGTCAGGATCCTGCAGGAGAGCCAGCGCTGAAGTGCTGCAGGGAGGGGGGTTAAGGCAGCCCCCCCAGCTGGGGACATGCCCTCGCACTAGCACTAGCACTAGCCTCCCCTGTGCCCTGGGCGTGGTGTCTCCCCCACAAGAAGGGGTACGTGGAGGACTCGGGGTGCTGGGAACAGGCCCAAGGCAGGGCCTGGGGTAGGGGGGATGCTGGGGCCAGGGAGAGGTCAGAACTGGGGCTGCTTTAATGTCTCTTCCCGTTCTTTACAGCTCGCTGTGACCGGGGGCGAGCAGTGGGCCCCGGGTCCACAGTTCCAGGCCCCAGCCCCTCCCCCAGATTTATACGCAGAGCCGTGCGGCTGCCCTTGGCCCAGCCGTCTCTATTTGCATCTCCACCGCCCCTGATGAGCGCAGCATCCGCCCCTCGGGCCACCGTGAGCCACCGCCCGTGGCACCCCCAGGATTAAAGCACCTGACACCACAGCTCGTGCAAGGCCTCGTGCAAGGAATTGGGCATTGTTTCTGACCCGTCCCATGCAGGGCTGCAGTACCTGCCTGCTCCAGGAGGGGGAGGCGCTGGGCTGGGGCATCAGCCGCTGTTTGGGTCCTTGACGTTACTCTGGGTCCGGGGTAAAGCGCCCTGTCTCTGGGCTGCTCCCCACGGGGCTTGCTCAGGTCTCGCCTCCTCTTGTCCCGTACGAATGGGACGTTTCCAAAGCGCCCTGACCGTATATATACCGGGCGAGTCCGTGCCCCCCTCACACGCTCCCCACCGCGGGCTCTCTCTCTGCTAGGCCGATGGTCAGGCCTGGAGCCCAGCTACGTTCCAGCTTCCTCCAGGGAGATGTTGTGGCCCCTGCCATAGCCGGCCCCCTCCCGCGCCCTCCAGATGTGGGGGGGGGGATGGCCAAAGAGCTGTCTGAGGGAAGTCCTGCCCACGTGGTCCTGTCTCTGGGCGTCTAGTGGCCTGAGGGGATGAGCTGAGCTGGGCTGGGGGGTCTCAGCCCAGTTCTTCCTGGGCATGGGAAGCCCACCTCCCGTGTTGGCCAGCTCAGCCAGCAGGCCCGGCAGGGAGTGACGGGGTCCCAGGGCTCGGACACCATTCCCCTGCACGGCCAGGCCACCTCGGGGTTAGCCAGGCAGGCAGCCCTGCCTCCAGAGCTGTTCTGCAGCGAAACACAGGACTTGTGTGTGCCCAGGGCACCCGGCATGCTGTCCCCCCGCCCCACTGCATCGCTCACTGGGGAAAGGGCACCAGCCCACAGCTGTAAAACTGGCATTTGGGGAAGGGAAAGTACAAGGCTGGGGCAGCCAGGAGATCCTTCCGAAAGCCGATGGTGCCTGGCGTGCCTGCCTGGCGGGTGGGCCCGACTCCGGTCCCCCATCAGTGCGCACTTGGCCAGACAGCTGCCCGCCTGCGAGACGCCACACTGACACGCCACCCGCTGTTCAAACAGCGCGGGCCCAGTGGGCAAACCGGCCCCTCCGGCTCGCCAGCAGGACTGAGACTGTCGCAGGCCCAGGGCGAGCCAAGGATGGGCTGGTGCACTCTGGTGATGCGCTGGCCGACTCAGAGATTTGGACCCCGCCAGAACCAGTTGCTGAGCGCTGAGCGGGGCCCATTTGAGACCCAAAGCCTCAGGCAGAACCGGCTCACGAGCCTCCCCAGCGAGCGGTGTCCCAGGGGCCCTGCAGAGCTCAGCTGGGTAAGTGGGCAGGCTCCCAGGAGAGCTCGTGTGCCAGGCTGCCCAGCGCTCTCACACCGGGTGCAGCTGGGAGCTGGCACATGGGAGCTGGCCCGATGGTGCTCGGGGGGCGGGGGGTGCACTGGGTCGTTGGGCAGAACCTGCCCCCTTTGGGGCGCTAGGACAGCTTGCCAAACCATCCGACCCCGGTGTTCGTGGCTCATCCCAAACCAAGCGCACAGACCTCGGCTCCGAGATGCCCAGTTCAGGGGCAGAGTCTCAGCTGGCAGAAACTGGCACATCCCTGGCGTGCTCGGAGCCAGGCGGCTTACCCCATGCACTGCGGGCGGGTGCTCTGCCCCGCACGGCTGCACTAGAGTCTTCCTCCCCGGGCTGAGGGCTGCTTGCACTTTGCAGGCGCTGCCAGGCGGGCGCCCCGTGTGCCAGACACCGCGGGGGTCCCGGTGGGCCATGCCTGCCGCCAAGCCCTGCCAGTTACAGTGATATAGCCCTGTAAAAATGCACACGTGGCTCAGGCAGACGGGGCTGGGTGGGCCTCACGCTAGGTTTATAAGCCAAGCAGCTTGGCCTCCAGGAAGGGGTGTCAGGCTCCAAGCCAGCCCCAGCTGCATGGGAACAAGGCTCGGCTGCTGGTGTTTGAGCAGGGGCCAGCGTGCCCAGCAGGGTGCAGTTCCGGTGCCCCCAGGTGTGCTGGGGCTCGACAGAGCCTTTCCAGCCAGGCCCCGGCCCCAGAGAGCTGGCAGGCTGGAGCATGGCTGGGCCAGGAGTGAGGGGGATAGACACGAGCCCAGCCAGGCCCTGCCTCCCATGGTGCAGGAGTGGAGAGGGCATCTGCAGGAGGGCCGTGGCGGAGGAGGGGGTTTAGGGAGGGTTTCCACGCACCGGGGGGGGGCATGGCTGGTGATGGGGGGCAATGGAGCACCGAGGGAGGTGGCACCAGCAGCCCGGGGGGCAGGAAGGCCAGCGCTGTCGGGCAAGCTCTGGGCACGTGACTTCGTCATGCCTGAGAGCTGGTCTTGCCTTACAGCTCACCAGCCGAGCTGTGTGCACGTGCAGGGAGGGCCCCGGCCAGGCGGGAGCAGGAATTCGCACGTGGTGGCTGCATGCTGGGTGTGCCGGAGCCCGTGCCAAGGCAGCGCACGTGTGCTCGCTGACGTGCCCAGCCTCGCCGCACGGCAGAGGGCGCTAGCTGCACAAAGCCCGGCTGCAGCCACGTGGCATGTGGCTCCCCCCTAAAACCTGCAGCCTTTAAAGAACCGAATCGGTCCTAGTGCGGGAGCACGGCCTGGCCCCAGGCCCCACTGTGCTGGGTGCTGTAACACTCATGCACATGCACACACATACACAGACACGTGTGTACACGCATACACACACGTGCACATGCACAGACACGTGCACACATGCACAACATACAGATAGACACATGTGCCCATGCACACACACACACATGCGACAGACTCACCGCCTCCCACCCAAGGTCAAAGGGGACTATTTGGGGTGACCTGGGGGCCCATCCCCAGGCTTGTTGTCCCCCTGCCCCTGCCTGAGGAGCGCTGGCCCCAGCCCGGGGTGGGGGCGGGGCGTTGAAGCGTTTGGCTGGGGCTGGCCACACGCCAGTCAGCTGTTGCTCTGTGGGGTCCCAGCTGGTCCTGCCTTGCTCTGCGCCCTACAGACCTCTCCACAGGGCACCGGCCGGGCGACGGTGAATGGCCCAAGCGATGCTGCTCATATGCTTCTGCCAGCCTCATCCCTCCAGGAACCCCAGTTCTCCTAGCGCCGCCCTTTGGGGCGCCAGGAACAGCTCCCCGTTTCATGGCACCGAGCCCAGTCACGGCCTTACCCTCTGCTCAGAACGCTGCAGCCCCCTGCGCCAGTCACTGCTCCCCTCTGGACCCCCCAGCTGGGCGTTGGCCCTCTGGCACGCAGCCACCCAGCCCCGGGCGACGCACCATTGCAGGGGGCTGCGCCCAGCGGCCCCTCTAACTTTCCCCACCCATGTGTGCAATGAATTTTATGTGCAGCACCATGGAGGTGACGTGTGACACGTCCCCGTGTGACACATCACCTCCATATTGGTGCACAGAACAAAAGTCATGTGGAGGGGGTGGGGCCGAGGGGTTCGGAGTGTGGGAGGGGGCTCAGGGCTGGGGCAGAGGGGAGTGAGGGCTCCAGCTGGGGGTGGGGCTGAGGGGTTTGGGGTTCAGGCTGCCCCAGGGCTACAGCAGGGAGAAAGGATTTCCCGCCTCCCCCCCCCGGCTCTCTCTCACTGCGGCAGCTCCAGGGCTGTGGAGGGAGAGACGCCTCTCCCCCGGCCGTGGCAGCTCCGGGGTTAGGGGAGAGGAATCCCACAGCCCTGAGCGCCTGCGTGGCGCGTAATAGGCTGCTGCACGGCTGCACGACTCCGCGGCTGTGCAACTTAGAGGGAACTTAGGTTGCCCTGACTGCGCTGGGAGCCAGCACCCAGGACCAGTTGGCTGTAGTGCCTTGCCCGGGCTTTGCTCTGTGCGTACAGCGCTGTGCGGGGCGCTCCTGGCGCTCAGGTGAGCAAATGCCCCCGGCTGCCCTATGTGCAGGGCCCCAGCCAGGGGCTCATATCCGAGCGACAAGCGAGAGCCAGGAGCCAGCCTGCTGGGTGCAGGGTTCTGGATCCACGCCCATCACCGTGGCACTGAGGGATGGCACCTGCTGGTAGGGGCTGCCCTGGTCCTGGCCCGCTCAACGTCCCCAGTCTGTCACCAGCTGCTCCGGCCCGCTGGCCCCTTCCCGCGCTACCTCGGACTTCGGCTCACTGCTCCCACGCGCACCAGGCTGACGCCCAGCGGTTACCGGAGCCGAGGCGTGTCTCCAGCCAGGAACAGCCCGAGATTCCCACTCCCAGCACCCCGTGGGGCTGGGGCACTGGGCCAGGCTGCACGAGGGTGATGCAGCGTCCAGCAGAACGGGCAGAGCAGCATTGCAATGGGCCTTGCGGGGAGCAGGGCGCTCGGGGCACTGTGCAGAGCTGGGTCCCCAGGGGGGCTGGGCTGGCCAGGCACAAGGGGTGACTCGGGATGCTATGCTCAGGGCTGGCGCCCGGCTGCTGGCTGAGAGGGGCACTGGGGAGCTCTCCAAGGAGCCAATGGCATCTGAGAGCCCCTCCATGCACACCCCAGCCGATGCCCATGTCCACACGTCTCTGCTCAGTGCTTCCTTGGCTGCAGCGAGGCCCCCAGTGCAGCAGGGCTGAGGGGGCTGGGGAACAGTCAGTGCTGGGACTGGGGAGAGACCCCTGCCCCTGCCCGTGAGCACTCGAGGGGCTCTAAGATTGTCCCAGCAGCATGGGGCACAGTCCTGTCCCGCCCCACCAACTGCACCTGAATGCCCTGCACTGCAGGGGAGGGGCCGAAGTCCTGTCAATCATAGAATAGCAGGGGTGGAAGAAACCTCAGGAGGTATCTAGTGAACCCCCTGCTCAAAGCAGGACCAATCCCCAACTAAATCATCCCAGCCAGGGCTTTGTCAAGCCGGGCTTTAAAAACCTCTAAGGAAGGAGATTCCACCACCTCCCTAGGTAACCCTTTCCAGTGCGTCACCACCCTCCTAGTGAAATAGTGTTTCCTAATATCCAACCTAGACCTCCCCCACTGCAACTTGAGACCATTGCTCCTTGTTCGGTCATCTGCCACCACTGAGAACAGTCTAGATCCATCCTCTTTGGAACCCCCCTTCAGGTAGGTGAAGGCTGCTCTCAAATCCCCCCCCCCCCCCCACTCTTCTCTTCTGCAGACTAAATAATCCCAGTTCCCTCAGCCTCTCCTCGTTAGTCATGTGCTCCAGCCCGCTGATCATTTTCGTTGCCCTCTGCTGGACTCTCTCCAATTTGTTCACATCCTTTCTGTAGTGGGGGGCCCAAAACATAATACTCCAGATGTGACCTCACCAGTGCCAAATAGAGGGGAATAATCACTTGCCTTGATCTGCTGGCAACGTGCCTACTAATACAGCACAATATGCCATTAGCCTTCTTGGCAACAAGGGCACACTGTTGACTCATATCCAGCTTCTCGTCCACTGTGACCCCTAGGTCCTTTTCTGCAGAACTGCTACCTAGCCATTTGGTCCTAGTCTGTAGCAGTGCATGGGATTCTTCCGTCCTAAGTGCAGGACTCTGCACTTGTCCTTGTTGAACCTCATCAGGTTTCTTTTGGCCCAATCCTCTAATTTGTCTAGGTCCCTCTGTATCCTATCCCTACCCTCCAGCGTATCTACCACTCCTCCCAGTTTAGTGTCATCTGCAAACTTGCTGAGGGTACAGTCCATGCCATCCTCCAGATCATTAATGAAGATATGGAACAAAACCGGCCCCAGGACCGATCCTTGGGGCATTCTGCTTGAAACCGGCTGCCAACTAGACATGGAGCCGTTGATCACTACCCGTTGAGCCCGACGATCTAGCCAGCTTTCTATCCACCTTACAGTC
>NC_048303.1:1391763-1423425 GCF_013100865.1 Trachemys scripta elegans
AGGGGGGAGGCAGACCCCCCCCCCCCCCGCGAGACAACGGATCAGAGATAACAGCGGAAAACCCCAAGATTATCCCCAGCTAAGGACTAAAGATCACGGTATGACATTGCAAAATCTATAGACTAACGTGGGCATTTATACATATAAAGCTGGCGTGTTTTGCCACAGAACTCTGGGTTCAGTCCTGCAAAGCCTCGGATCACACCGACAGAGCCCAGCTCCTCACTCGTGCCCAATCTAACTGGCCATTAGAGTGACTGGAGCTACGACACCCTGGGAAGTATAAGACCATCTGCAGGGTGTGTGTGTATGTGTGTCTGTGTGTGTGTGTGTGTGTGTGTGTGATTAAAGGCATATGCTAACTGTTGTATTTTCAATAAATGCAGCGTGTTGCCTTTTCCCCTGAAAAAGATCCCATGTGTTTCTTATAAGCATAACACTCCCGGGGACGAAACGCCTCCAGGCGTCTTGGGAACCAGCCAAACCCGGAGCCATTCATCAACAATACTTTTATGCCCCCCCATCTCATTTGCATAAACAAGGTTGGACTCTGCATCTCCCCTGAAATGCAGCCAAGTCTGGGGTGGAACGCAGTGCGTGGGAACGCTACACAGCGCTCGAGGCCAGGACGTGACAAGGAATCCCGTCTGCAGGGAGAACCAAAGGTGTTCCCTGAGCTGAGGCCGGGCGAGGCCACTGTGGCTAACGCCCCAAAGCGAGTGGCATTCCCCACCCCCCCCACCTACCCCGCACACATGGCCCAGCCCTACCGGTAGGTGGTGATGTATCTGGTGGGGAGGAACGTCTCCACACTGGGTGTCCAGGAACAGGAGAAATTCTCGTAGTCAGAAGCTCGGCAGGTGACGGAGGGGATCCCGGGCAGGTCTGGTGCCGGAGGGGAGGAGACATTTAGGGGACTATCCAGGGGCCCCCAGCAAACCAGAGCCTCCCGCCCCGACCCCCTGGGCTTTGGGCTGTGGTATGGTGAGAGGGCACTAGGGGGCGCTGTGCGGCACAGCACTGGGTTGGGTGCCAGTGTCCCGGATGGAGCCAAGGGCGCCCATGAGGGTGCCTGTGTGAACGGATGGGGGGCACTGCCTGCTGAGGCCCCTCCCCTGGCCATGGGGCAGACGCAGGGAGCAGGCAGCCCACGCCCGGCACGGCACGAAAAGCAGCACGTTCGCCCCGGTGACAAGCTGGTCCAGTCAGGGGCATCCCCGTGCCCAGCCCTGCCCCCGGGGGCCCCGCGTGGGAGCTGACTTACAGCCCAGCCGGAGGGAGATGGAGCGGAGGAGCTGCCCGGTCCCGTCGTGGCAGCTGTAGGCTCCTCCCGCAGCGAGCTCGGCCCGTGGCAGCAGCAGGTCGCCATCCCGCAGGACGCAGCCCTCTGGGAGCGTGGCCGCCCCGTCCCGCCGCCACTCCACCCCCGAGCTGGGGACGAGAGGCCGGGCACTCGGTTAGCAAGAGAGAGAGGGTCTGGCTCCACGGCACAACCTCTGGCACCTGGCGCTGCCACATCCAGACCCAGCAGGGCTGGTGTGTGAGCACAGGGATAGCAGGGGCTGCGGATTGGGAGCGAGGGGCAGTGCAGAGCTGGGGGGTGGGGGATCCAGGGCTGGGCTAGCAGGGGGCTGCGGGTCGGGAGTGAGGGGCACCGGCAGAGCTGGGGGGTCGTGGTCTCCGCCTCCACCCCTCCCGCTGGGAGCTGGATCCATTTCAGGCCTGGTGTGAGCAGAACCGGAACCGGGACCAGGACTGGGACCGGGCACCCTCCCCAGCCCAGTGGGGACCTACCGTCCGGGGGCGCTGGCACACGACAGGACGACGTCCGCCCCCACCTGGCCGTACTGCACACCTGCAACGGGCACAGAGCAGAGCGTGAGCGGCTGCTGCGGGGGGTTCGTCTCCTGGGACTGAGCAGGCGGGGTCCGGGCCCAGCATCCGGCGTCTCCAGGGTACCCGGGCGCAGCCCGCTGGGCGTGGGACTGGCCGGGGCGAGCTGGACTCATCCCGGGCTAACACAGCAGGGATGACGCCATGGATAGGGGCGTTGGGCCCCCAGGGCTGGCGTTGGGCCCCCAGGGCCGGCGCTGGGCAGGGGAGCCCTAGGGCAGCCGGAGTTCACTTTGCCCCCAGGCTCAGGGTGGGGGTTTGCTCCAAACCTTCAGAGCTGGGGGAAGGGGCCAACCCCCGGGATCGGGGGGCAAAGACCAGCCAGAAACTCCTGCAGGTCAGAGGGCGATGACACTGCACCGCGCTTGCCAGGCTCAGGGAGGAGCTGAGGGGGAGCGTCTGCAGAGCCCGGCCCCCTGCCCCGGGACCCCTTCCCATCCCCCCCAGAGCACAGCCCCCCCCCGGGATCCCCTGCCCCGGGACCCCTTGCGAGCCCCCCCCCCTGAGCCCATCCCCCCGCCCAGGGATCCCCTGGGATAACAGGGGGCTGTGGTTCGGGATTGAGGGGCACCAGCAGAGCTTGGGGGGTGGGGGAGGTAAGACTCCCAGGGCCCCCGGCAGCCTGGCCATTGCTGGGAGGTTCACAAGGATGGGTGCTCTGTGCAGGTTTCTCATCCTGGCTCTGACCCTGACTCGTTCCAGGGCCGGGGGGAAAATTCACCGTGCCTCAGTTTCCCCATATGTAAACTGGGGATGGTCCTACTGAGCCCCCACCCGGTGGGCTGGGAGGGCCAGTGCCGTGCTGTGCTTGGCTTGCATGGCCGGTACAAGCCGAGCCTTCCTCCCGCTCACCTTCCTCTCGCCAGCCTTCCCCTGCAGCCACCGAGGCCGACACAAGGGCTGCAGCCAGAAGCACCATCACCCTTCTGAGGCCGGGGGTGGGAGTGCACATCTGGGGGAAGAGCAAACACCCTGTTACCCCAGCGCAGAGTCCCTGGGCCCAGCCACTCCAACGCACAGACCTTTGCTCTGGCAGCGCCGGCCTCCAGCAGTCACTGGACTTCCCCAGAGCCCCCTCCTGCGCCCGGGACCTCCCTGTGTACCAGATCCACAGAGAGCAGCAGGCGAACATGGGCACAGACGCACACAGCCCTACACACACACACACACGGCCATGAACGCACAGCCCTACACACACACACACACACATACACGGCCCTACACACACACATGGCCCTGAACACACAGCCCCCCCCCCCACACACACACGGCCCTACACACACACACGGCCCTGAACACACAGCCACACACACACACACACACACACACACACACATACACAGCCCTACACACACACACACACGGCCATGAACGCACAGCCCTACACACACACACACACACACGGCCCTACACACACACACACACACAGAGCCCTGAACGCACAGCCCTACACACACACACACACACACACGGCCATGAACGCACAACCCTACACACACACACAAACACACACACACATACACGGCCCTACACACACACACACACACGGCCCTGAACACACAGCCCTACACACACACACACGGCCATGAACGCACAGCCTTACACACACACACACAGCCCTGAACGCACAGCCCTACACACACACACACACACACACACACAGCCCTGAACACACAGCCCTACACACACACACAGCCGTGTGCTAGGATCCCGAGCCCAGAAACTGAAGACCCAAACCAGGTGCGTTGGGAACCAGCCTAAGGGGGGGCCGAACTAACGCCCCCCCCCACGTCCATCGGGGGCCTCGACAAGAGACGGGCGGCGCCAGCTGACAGACGAGAGACGGGGAAGGAGGGAGGTTCCTGGCTCCCACCCCAACTGTCTCTGGGACCGGGCTCCTTCTTCGCCCGAGTCCTGAGCGATGTCCTGAGCGGCGCGGGACCCAGACGCCATCGCACCTCCACCGCTCCGGCTAAATCCCACATGTGCCCCCTCCCCGTGTGTTCACTCCTCCTTCCCCCCACTTCTCCTCCGACCCCTCTTCTGCCCCGGGCTCCCGAGCGCCTGGTTTAGCCTGCGAGCAGAGAGGCAGCCGGATGCCAGGCCTGACGCAGGCTGTGCCGCTACATCGCCGGGTCTCGGTGTGGCGAGGCCAGAGACGGACGCTGCAGGCTCTCTCTTGGCTGTTCTTTGCTCCCCCCTTTTGGGTGGGTTTGTCTGGTTCTAGAAAACGGGATCCAGGCCATCTCAACTAACTTCCCGATTGCCCAGAAGGGCAGCTGGCCCTGTCTGACACCAGCCAAGAGCCACCAGGCCAGGGGGCTTCCTGCTAAACGCCCCCCAGCTGACCAGGGCGGCTGTCAGAACGAAAGCCGGACTCAACCCTTTACAATTCAGAGGCTGTCGCTGCTTTTCCTTCTTTTCTCTCCCTGAGAACAGATTCAGACAGCGCTACTCCGACCTCAGGGCTTCGGGATCCACATTCCCCAGTGGAGCCAGTCCATGCTCTAGATTCATAGTCACACAGCAAGTTGGGGAAACAAGATGATATTCTCACTGCCAGGTGTGACGAAGTGGGACTGTTAATGTTTTCCTCAGTTTCCCCTATGCAGTTCTTAAGTACCTAGGGGGTGGGATAAGGGTGTATGGTTGCTGCAGAGCAAAGGGCCGGGGTACATAAATGCCCAACACTCTGTCTCCTGGCAACTGATGGCCTGGGCCCCTCCTCTGCAAAGGTGCCAACTGAAGGTGTTGGAGACAAAGGGATCAGGTGACCTCCTGGCCTGGGAAAGAGACAAAGCCCAGAGAAGGGGCTGGATGGGGTTGGAGTTTGGAGCTAGCTGGGGACTGGAAGGGAGGGTAGATGGGGATCTGCCTTGCTGGGCCCCAGAATGGACCCGGCCGAGGGGTCCCGTTCGCTGGACCTACAAGCTCTGTTTTAGACCGTGTTCCTGTCATCTAATAAACCTCTGTTTTACTGGCTGGCCGAGAGTCACGTCTGACTGCAAAGTGGGGGGTGCAGGACTCTCTGGCTTCCCCAGGACCCCGCCTGGATGGACTCGCTGTGGGAAGCGCACGGAGGGGCATATGCTGAATGCTCCCAGGAGAGACCCAGGAGGTGAAGCCGTGTGAGCTTCTTGCCCTGAAGACAGTCTGCTCCATGGGAGACGAGGCTCCCCAGAGTCCTGACTGGCTTTGTGGGGAGCAGTCCCAGAGCATCGCCCGGGGACTCCATGACACCAGGGTGCTAAGCAGGCCAAGCTCGGTTTTCCAAGCCCTGGGCCACGTCTGACACTGTTTGATCCCGGACAGCTTCAGGGTCACGTTACCCCTTTGACTGTCTGGGCCCATCGATCCCCCTACAGCACTACCAGGTCACTCCCGCCAGCGCCTCCTCGGGCACCGTGACCAGAGGCTAGCCATCCACAGCCGCCTGGGCCCTGCCCGACCCACCCGGGGAGCTGGGGCTGCCGAGGGGAAGCGGTTGGAGCCCCAGGGCGGCGGAGGGCTCGGCTCTGGCCCCGTGTGGCTCTCCATGGGTTTCTGGCTCTCCTTGCCCCCGGGCACGGGCGGAAGGGGAGCAAGGAGCCATGCAGCACTCGGCGGCTCAAGTGTCTTTCCTGGCCCAGCCTCCATCTGCCACGCAGAGAGAGCAGCCCTAATGTATCACTGCTCACCGCACACGGAACATGTGTGTTGGGAACATGTTGTCCCGGGAATTAATCCAACCTAGGCGAGAGGTCCCCACTTCCCACCCTGAGCCAGGCTGTCTGGGGGCCTCTGGCTGCCTCTCCCCCCACGGGGCAGAGAGAGGCTCCCGGCAGACACGGCAGCATTGCAACGAGCTCCCCGTGGGGAAGGATGCCTAGTGGGCGGAGCACAGGCCTGGGCGTCAGGAGACGTGGGCTCCATACCTCAGACCTGTCCGCGCCCCCGGGCCTCTGTTTGCCCCCTGTCTCCCCCCACCCGCCCGGTGTCTGTCTCGGCTGTTGAGACCATGAGCTGAGCAGGGCAGGGCCCCAGGTCCCGCTTTCAGTTCCATCATATACCAGTAGCACCGACAGCAGCTCAGCTCAGGGGAGGGGAGGAGAAAGGGCTCCTGGGACATGCTGTGCTCCATGGTCTGTGTTTGTCACAACCGGCTCCCGGGGGCCGGGGCACGCGGGTGGGCTGGGAGTTCCCTGCGGACGTCTGCCAGGTCGCTCCGGGGAGTGCAGGGGGCAAAGGTTGGGCACCGGGAAGGAGGCAGCAGAGGCTGCACTGAATTAAAGTCTCTCTCTGGAACTTGGCTGGCTGCCTTGGCTGGCCTGTAAATCCCGGGCCGAGAGCAATGCGAGTGGCGCAGGGCCCATGACTCACGCCGGGAGCCCAGGGAATCGGTGTGCTGCCTGGGGGCAGGAGGCACCGCGTAGGCCATTCCACAGCGCTGACGGGGGAACAGGAACCCGGCTGCCAGTAACCTTTGCACTGCCGTTAGAGATGTGTCTGCCATCCGGGGCGGGGGGAGCGTTCCCTGAAGTGCGAACAGGACGGGGGCATCTTTCGGGGCAAGAAGGGCGTGTAGATGACCCCACAGTTTATTATCGGTGGCGCGGGCCTGCCCTGGACCGCCAGCCACGGACCCCACGGCACCAGGCGCCACACACAGACCAGCGGCTAGAAATCAGCACTGTTTGTTCTTACAAGTTTGCTGCTTGATCCAGGCTTCCATCCTGTGCCAGACACACAGGCCTGGATTTCTTAGTATTAATACGTCCCCTGCAATGGCGGCCAGAGGCACCGATAAGCTCAAACTCCTCCTTCGGGGCAGGATTGGGACGGGGGCCACCGAAAGGTGGCAACGTACAAACGGGACTGGAGGACGCAATCGCTCTAGGTCTTGTTTTGCAGTCCTGGCACAGCAGGGTGGCGGGGGCAGCCGGGGGAGTGGAGGGGAGGGGGGGAAATTAGAAAAAGATGTGACTGGCGTGCTTTGCACTGGTGAGGTTTCATTTCTCTGGCGTCTGTTCTTGCCTGGCTCGTCTGTTGCAGTTGTGAGCTGCGGGGGGAGGAGGGGGGAGCATGGCTGGCTGCACTGTGCGTTCATACAGCACCTGGCTTCATGCCTCACAGGGGCCTCTGAGTGCGAGTGGAGTACAAGGAACGAGTGTGATAATCAGACAGGGTCATTTAACGACAATTACACACCTCCTGTGTGCAAGGACAGCATTTGTACACAGGAGCGGCTTGGGGCGAAATCAACCGCCCCGTGTGCTAGGTACTGAACAGACATGTAACTATCCCAACCGTCAAAGGGTGGGAAGAGAAACTGAGGCACAGAATGGGGATGTGACAGAGCGCAGCATGCGGCAAGATCCCCCCCTCAACCCAGAGAGCCGCACGCTACAGCTGGGCGCAGCTCAAGGTTTCCAACCCGCCGGGCCCAACTCGGAACGAAACGGTGACATTTCCAAACACAATTCAACTCAGAAACACTGACCCAGCCTTGTCCAAGCGCATGCATGCGACCGAACGGCCCCCGGACGTCAACGTCCCCACTGCCTTCTGCGAGAGTCGGAACAAACCCCCTGGACTGGAGAGAAACACAAAGCGTGTGGATAATTTCCCGTCGAAACACTCTGAAATCGATACGAATTGGGAAACGTTTTGGCATTCGCCGCGGGAAACTTCCGACTGGTTCCGGTCACCGCCCGGAGCCCTGAGCAGGCAGCGAGGTCGTGCTCCCTCTGGCCGGCCCCAGCCGGGCGCAGGGCAGAGCACCGAGATATCTGAAATAGTTTGACATGGAAAAAGCAACAGGCAGCTCCCGTACCAGGGCTGGAGTGTTTGTTTACCCAGATTCCTGCGCTTAGCGCGCGGGGGGCTGGATGGCAGCAGCCAAGCCAGGCTCCATGCACCGAAACATGACTCAGGACCCTCATGAAATCCACGAGGCCGCTGGGTCTGATGCTCACTGTCTCAAAGAGGCCAAGGAAGGGGAGGGTGGCGGGGAGATTCAGATGGCGTCAATCCAGAGCAACACTACATCCCTTTTAAAGAGAGCCCTGCTCCGCCCCCACCGGCCGGATCTCGCCTGCACCGTGCGCCCGAGCTCGCGCTGGTGGGGGTCGGTCACACCGGCAGGGGCAGGCCCAGGTGGTTCCCAGAAGTACTGGAATGGCCGGGAATGTGCGAGTGGCCACCCCATACGGGTCAGCGTAAGTCCAGCCCTCGGCCTGACATCTGTCACAGCCCGGAGCCACACAGCTGTGTCGAGGAGTTGGCCTGGCCTGAGTGCCCCCGGATTTCTCCCAGCCCCACCGGAGGTTTCGAGTTACACCGCGGGGAGCTCGCAGGGCAGCAGAGCCGAGCCGAGCCGCAGTGACGCGGTGAGAACGGCCTCTGAACCCAGCTCCAGCACTGTGCCAATGGCTCTCGCAGCCAGGATCCCCCCAGGCACAACCAGGCCCGGCACCGCGCTGACCAGGACAGAGTGTCCTGCGGAAAATCACGCGGCTGGCGCTGCCTACGCCCGCTGGCCTTCGGGCACGGCAGAGCTGGGCCGGGCTGCCCCTGCCCTGGAGCGCAGCAAGGGCCCCCGGGGGGCTCGGCTCGGGGCCGGGGTTTGCTCGATGCTGTTTATTATTGGCTTGTTTGTTTATTGTCCGCCAAGGCCAGGGTTTTCTTTTTCCACATCCTGCTCTGGGATTTATTTGGACAAGCTGTAACCAGCGATGTTTGGATTTCTTCTCCTAGGGCAGCACCAGAGTCCTTGACAGTTACAGATTAACCCTGCCTCTGACGCCACGTTGCCACTGGCCAATGGCAGGACGCTGGGCAAAATTCAGAGGGCCTGGAAACCGGGGGTTGCATTAGCAACCTCTGGACTGTAGGAGGCGCCACCACACACGTGTGCACCCGGCTCCACCATTAGTGTCGTGCTGCAGCCCAGCCAGCGTGCTGAGGTTGCCCCCGTACCCTCCGCTCTGGCCCCTGGCTTTTCACTTGCTCTGAACTGCCTAAAAGATTCGCCTGCAGGGCTGAAAATCCCCAGGTGTGTGTGTGCCCAGGGGGCAAACGGGTGTTGAAGGTTTGAGCAAACTCGGGCGAGCTGTTACGGAGCAGGAGGAGAGCGAACCCCACCGCCCCCGGTACTAAACCAACCCAACGGGTAGGGCTGCAACCACAACGTCCGGTCGAAAAGGGACCTGGCAGCTCCGCTCAGTACCAATGACCGGGCCGTTAAAAGTCCGGATGATGCGGGGCTGGCAGGCTCCCTATCCAGCTCTGCAAGGCACCCCGGAAGCGACAACACGTCCCTCCAGCTCCTAGCAGAGGCACGGCCAAGTGGACTCCATGCACTGTCCCCGCCCGAGCACCGGCTCCGCAGCTCCCATTGGCTGGGAACTGTGGCCAATAGGAACTGCAAGAGCAGTGCCTGCGGGCGCGGGCAGTGCACAGAGCCCCCCTGGCCACACCCTCCACCTAGGAGCCAAGGGACATGTCACCACTTCCGGGGAGCCCCGCCTGGAGCCCACTCCCCAAACCCCCTGCCCCAGCCCTGAGCCCCCTCCTGCACCCAAACTCCCTCCCAGAGCCCACACCCCACATCCAGCCCTGCACCCCAACTCCCTGACCCAGCCCCCTCCCAGAGCCTGCACCAAACTCCCTCCCGGAGCTCGCATCCCGCACCCTCCTGCACCCAAAACCCCTCATCCCCAGCCCCACCCCAGAGCCTGCACCCCCCAGCCAGAGCCCTCCCTCCTCCCATGCCCCAACCCCCTGCCCCAGCCCTGAGCCCCCTGACCTACCCAAACTCCCTTCCGGACCCCACACCCCCTCCAACACCCCAGCCCTGAGCCCCCTCCCGCACCCCACCCCCCCCCTGGCCCCCCCCCCCCCTCCCAACCCCCTGCCCCAGCCCTGAGCTCCCTCCTGCACGCAAACTCCCTCCCAGAGCCCACACCCCACATCCAGCCCTGCACCCCGACTCCCTGACCCAGCCCCCTCCCAGAGCCTACACCAAACTCCCTCCCGGAGCTCACATCCCGCATCCTCCTGCACCCCAAACCCCTCATCCCCGGCCCCACCCCAGAGCCTGCACCCCCCAGCCAGAGCCCTCCCTCCTCCTGTGCCCCAACCCCCTGCCCCAGCCCAGAGCCCCTTCCTGCACCCCAAACCCCTCATCCCCAGCCCCACCCCAGAGCCAGCACCCCCAGCCAGAGCCCTCCCTCCTCCCGTGCCCCAACCCCCTGCCCCAGGCTGGTGAAAATGAGCGAGTGAGTGCGGGTGGGGGAGAGCGAGCAATGGGGGGGGGGGTGGCTGGAGTGAGTAAGGGGTGGGGCCTTGGGGAAGGGCTGGGGCAGGGGGGTTCAGTTTTGTGCGATTAGAAAGTTGGCAACCCTGCAAACGTGGGATCTTCGTTTTGCACAGCTCGGCCGCCCACGCGAGGTGCAGACCACGGAGATCTGGCAGGAGAAGGGCCCTGGCCGAGCGAGAACTGCCCTGGAGAATTCTAGCGAAAACAGCTCTGGATTTGGGTGAATGGCACGCCTGGAAAACCAGACTTCAGGCCGCACAGCCGTGGCCATCAGAAGCTGGCTGGCCCAGCTCGCTCTGTTCGTGTATTGACAGAGTGAGAAGTGTTTGACTTTTTCTCTAGCTAGGTTCTCAGACGGGCCTGGCCGCTGGACATTTACCCACATGGAAGAGAAAATGCATCACGTGAAAAACCTGGGAAAAGCCAAAAAACTCCATATAAAAACACTTAGATGAGGTTGCTACATGACAACAACAGCCTTCTTGATCGGCTCACGCAAAAAACTCCAGCATTTAATGGCAAAGGCCTGGATGGATGGTTCAGGGCATAGACCTTCGCCTATGCAGATAATCAACATAAACCCATTTTTTCTCCCCGCCGCACCACAATGCCTATTTCCCCACAACACAACGCCCAGCACGTTAGCTTTTCCGTCACTCGTCTCACAGTATACCTGCAACACAAAATCCTTCGGCAGCCTCCACGCGTAAAGAATTCGTCCATAACAAGCTTTTCCTGTGAAACCACACCCCAAACGTTATTCTCTAGACACAGCAGTTACCAGACCTCTGCCAAAAACGTTCGAGTGACAACGGACATGTCAACTGGCGCCATCCACACAATGAAACCGTTCGATCCTGAAATCAGAACCAGCCCCTGGGCCAGAGCTAAGGTTGTTGTGATGTGACAAAATGCATTTGCATAGTGATTAGGCACAGGGCTGTGTAACATATTGGATGCCTGGAGCTATTCGCTCTCCTGCTGCCGAGGGCCTGGCTTTTGTAAATGCTGTGATGGGAACGCACCCAGCTCTCGCTCAGCGAGCCAACCTGCTCTGCTTTGGGGAGAGGCCGGGCATGCACACAGAGCACTGATGAAGTTTTCACTCTCTTCTTAATCCCCTTCCACGGCTCCCTAATCGCCTTCAGGCCAGTTCAGCTGGGGATTTATGCAAACGGAGAGCTCAGCAGTGCCTTGCACCGTAGCTTGGAGATTACCTAACGGAGGGACACCACAATTGCTGGGTGGTTTTGCTGTGGTTACCCGCCTTAGCAGAGCTCCGCTAAAGGTTAAGATAAAGAAAACCCGTCAGGTTAACTCCTTGGTGGCTGAAGGCACTCGCAGCTCCCAGGGGACAGAAGCAGCAGACGAGCTCACGGGCCCAGTCACCGGATGGCAGCGGGTACAGGGGGTAGCACCTATGGTGGGGTTTGCCCCGTCACTGGCCTGGCAGGCCTCGCCGAGACAGCTAGTTCAGGTCCCCGAGGCACGCCCAGGCTGGCACTGCTTTGATGGTGCTGGGGTTGTGTGGCAGGAAATATTTTTCATGAGTTTTTGCATATGTCACTGGGTGCTAAGGGCACTTGGCTTCACCACAAAAGACACTGAAACTTCCCCAGAACCCCTCCCCTGCAGGCCCAACCCTGGCTAGAGACTTGCAATTTTCTGCACAACACAATGTGTGTGTGTGGTGGGGGGGTGCAAAACCCCCCACTCAGAACTTGGATACAAGGTGAAAGCTACACACAGAACCACAACAGCAATTCAGAGATTCGAAGCCCAGCTGGGACCATTAGATTGTCTAGTCTGACCTCCCGTCTAGCCCAGGTCCTCCCATTTCACCCAGTTACCCCGGTACTGAGCCCAAACACTTGGTTTGGCTAAAGACCCTCCAGAGAAGCCTCCAGCTGGGTCCAAAGCCAGAAAGAGCTGGAGAATGTGCCCCGCCCCTTGGCAGTCTGTTCCAATGGTTAGTCACCCCCCCCCCCCCCCCTACACATTTGAGCCTTATTTCTAATTTGTCTGGTTTCTGCTTCCAGACGTCACTTCTTGTCCAGCCATTCTCTGCTAGACTCGAGTGACCTTCAGTCCCTGGGAGTTTCCTCTGGTGAAGGCAGCGATGCACTGACCAAGTCACATCTCAATCTGCTCGTTGATAAACTAGACAGAGGTTTAACTCCGCCTGGGTGTATTAAACCCCGCTTCGCTTTTCACAGGCCCAGCTGACGCAGCAACCCCGATCGCTCTTGGTGGCTGCCCGGCCTCGTCACTGTTTGCCACTCCGCCAATCTGTGTGCCAGACGCACCTTTTACCAGCCGGGATTTTATATTTACTGCCCAATGGGGGTGGGGGGGACGGGGGGGATGTTGACAAGCGTCAGGCCCAGGACCGAGCCCGGTGGCATCCCGCCAGAACCCTATTCGATGAGGCTTCCCCCTCCCGTAGCCAGCCCTGAACCGGTTACCAGTGATATTGCACAGCGAGCGCTCGCTTTCACTCTCCGCATCTCCGTTCCCGGCTTCTCCCTGGCTGTGCAGACCATGAGGTCTCTGAGGCAAGGACCGGCTGGGTCTGGGCAGCGCCTGGTGGGACCCGATCAGAGGTGGGGCCTCTGCGAAGGCAACATCCCCATTCCAAGCTCCAGACAAATGCCGAGCCCGCGGATTCCAGCAGGGAAATCCCACCGGGCAAGGGCCTGCGGAGGTGACCCTGACCCCCACTAGGAGCCAGCCCAGAGAGCGAGGGATTGAAAGAGGCTGACAGAAAGGAGCCAGGAGAGGGCACATGCCTCGTGGGGGGCAGAGAGACGGAGCGTGGGAAGCCCTGTGCCAGCGTCTGAGTGCGGCGCCCTGCCCTGCTGTCTGCATGCCAGCCGCTCTGCCCCTGTCGCTGCTTCTTGCTCCCCTTTCAGGCCCCCCCACCAGCGGGCAGCGGCGCTGGAGCGGCTAAAGGCTGGCAAACGCCATGTGGCAGGCAGCCCCGGTGCCAGCGCAGGGCACGGTTATGAAAGCTGGGAGTGCGTGACCACATGCAGAGCCAGAGCGGCTCAGAACAGCCAGGTCTCTGTGCCTCTCCTGGCTCCTCTGGCGCGGCCCGGCGCTGGCCGCTCCCAGCCCCGGCAGCGAGGAGGGAGAGGGCTTTGTGCTCAGAGCCCCCTGGGGAACCCTGGGGAGGGGCTTTCCCTAAACGGGCAGGGCGGCCGCCAAGGGGCCTGTGGGAAATGAGTCGGTGGGGTCTCAGGGCCATACCCTAGGTGCCCAAACCATAAAAACGAAGCCAAAAGGCACCTGTCCTGGTATCGCCCGGAACACCCAACGTCACCGGAGTTTGCCAGGCTTTGGGACACTGCACGATCCAGGCACCCGCGGAGGAAGGGAGTGGGCCCGAGATGGAAGCGAACACTACAACATGACAGCCCCAGCTTAGCTCTACGCAGCGTCCCAAGAGAACCACGCTGCCACCCTCAGCGGCAGCGCCCGGCCCGAAGAGGCCGAGAGCTGCCAGATCGAGAAGATCTCGCCCCGCTGCAAGGACAGGAGCCCGGAGCTCACCAGGAGACGCAGCGCTGAGAAAGCTGGACGAGGGAAAAGCCTGCCCCGGCTGTGCCGTGTCACCACCCCGAGATCCGCCAGGGCCCAGCCCAGACGCAACAGGCAGCTCTAAACTCAGCACGGCCCAAGCAGTAACACCCAGCGTCTCCGACAGGGGCTTCTCCCCTGCCGTGCTCAGGGCGCATTGCCAGGGAGAGCCGCGCCTGAAGCCAAGGGGCTCCCAGCGTTCACACAGAGTCCGAACCCTGCGGACGAGCGCCCAGGGTCTGCCCACGCCGAGCCTTCCTGCAGAGCAGGGCCTGGGAGGAGCGGGCAGGTGCGCTCTGGTCTAGCCCGTGCCTGGGGAACCAGGCAAAGCAATAGAATAAAGACACGGTTAACGCCGTTCATTCCAAATAACTGGCATGAAATGCCACCCGTGGAGCTGCACAAAACTTGGCAGCCACGAATCTACATACAAACGACTTCATAACCTCTACCCAAATGGTCCCCACGACTCCGCCCCCCGGCCGCCCCATCCACCAGCCAACGGAGCGTCCGTGAGCAAAGCAAAACCCACACGCCTTCCCCAGTCAGAATCATGCCCCCAAAGAGGAGAAAGACACACACACACCCCCGGAGCTCACAAGGGATCCACTGTGGAGTTTAATGTGGACGGTGCCTAGATACTAGAGTGATGGGTGGCAGGATTAATATAGATAGATAGATAGATAGATAGATAGATAGATAGATAGATAGAGGGGGTGGATGGAGGATAGATAGATAGATAGAGGGGGTGTATGGGGATAGATAGATAGATAGATAGATAGATAGATAGATGGGGTGTATGGGGATAGATAGATAGATAGATAGATAGATAGATAGATAGATAGATAGATAGATAGATAGATAGATAGATAGAGGGGGTGGATGGGGATAGATAGATAGATAGATATAGATAGATAGATAGAGGGGGTGGATGGGGACAGACAGACAGACAGAGCGAGCTCCACAGAGCAGAACCAGGGGCAGCAGAGGGGGGGTCTGGAGAGATGACGCTGGCCGGATACAGACGCCCCCCTTCTATATTTGCTCCAGCGATGACCTAATCCCCAGCGCAGGGAGTCCCCAGCCGGGCAGTCGCGGAGCCAGGCCACAGCAGAGGAAACAATGGGACACTTTCTTCCTCCGCTCGGTGGATTCCTCGGCTGCTAATTACAGAGCCAGAGGCGTCTGCTGCCCACGGCCTGGTGCAGCCGGGGACCTCCCCAGGCCATGACCGGCCTCACCCCAGCCCAGCCCAGCCCGGCGTTGCCCGGCAGGCGGGGCTGGCTCGGCGTTGAAGTGCAGCAGCTGCTCCCAGCCTTCCCCGGGCGTGGGAAGCTGTGCTCAGCGCACACAGAATCAATGTGGTGCCTTGGGAGGGTCAGCGGAGGGGGGGTCCCCATCTTCCATTACACGGCGCCAGGGTGACGGCCTGAGCCAGCTGCCCCCCCCCCCCCGCATCCCAACACCCTCCATGCAGCTGGAGGCTAGCGTGGGTCCAAGTAGCTTCCTCCCGCTCCCCGCCCCCCATGCTGAATCCAGCCAGCCAAGGGGCAGCCTTGGGACCCCAGCTGGGGCAAGCCGCCAAGCTGCTGGCCGGGGGCGACTCGACCCTCGAGGCACCAGCCTGTCCGGTCCTCCTGCCCCCCACTGCTCCGTGCCCCTTGCTTTGCTCTGAATGGAAGGACTGGGCGCGGACGGGGCCGCCCTGGCAAAGCCCAGCATTGGCCCAGAGCTGTGGCGAGCAGGGGGGTCATTACCTCTAGACCTGCTGGACGGCGCAGGCGAAATCCCCGCTGATTCCGGCGCAAGCAGCAGGCCTGGCCGCCCGCTGCCTGCTCTGACCTGCGCGTGCAGACGTCTGCCGGGGGCTGGCGGGGCAGCAGACGCGGTGGGCAAGGCCAGCCAGCAGGGAGCTGGAGAACCCCGAAGAGCCCAGGCTGGCTGGAGTAAAGGGGGCTGGGAATTGCCCAAAGCACCCAGCGTTGGCCTAGCTCAGACGTGGGCAAACTACGGCCCGCGGGACCCTCCTGCCTGGCCCCTGAGCTCCCAGCCGGTAGGCTAGCCCCTCCCCCGCAGCCTCAGCTCGCCGCGCGGGCAGTGCTCTGGGCAGCATGCCGGCGTGGCTAGCTGCAGCCGGGCGGCGCGGGTGCAGGGGGGTGGATAAAGGGCAGGGACTCCCAGAGGGGCAGTCAGGAGACAGGGAGCAGGGGGTGGTTGGATGGGGCGGAGGTTCGGGGGGGGGCATCAGGGGACGGGGAACAGGGATGGCTGGCTAGGTGTGGGAGTCCTGGGAGGCCTGTCAGCAGGTGGGGGTGTGGATAGGGGTCGGGGCAGTCAGGGGACAGGGAGCAGGGGAGGGGGTTGGATGGGTTGTGGGTTCTGAGGGGGCAGTGGGGGGCGGGAAGTGGGAGGGGGTGTATAGGGGGAGGGAGCCAGGCTGTTCGGGGAGGCACAGCCTTCCCTATCCGGCCCTCCATACAGTTTCGCAACCCCGATGTGCCCACCCCTGGCCTAGCTGCTCCCAGCCAAGCTCCCCAGTGTTTTACTGCTCACTTCAGCGAGAGCTGAGCTGGGCCGATGCTGAGCGCGGTCCAGAGCAGTGTGACTCACTCATGGTTTTCTCAGAAGCCTCGTAGCGTGGGCGGTTGTCTTAAAGCCCCACCTCCCGGAGTCCTGGGATTCAAGGGGAACTGTGGCTTGCATTAAGCAAAGCAGTAAGTTTCCAGCCCTCCTGGCTGCAGGGAGAAGCTAGGGAACATGACCCCTACATCCTCGAAGCCCAGAGGACGACTGACCAGACCCCAAGCGGGTTACTTAAAAAGCCAAAAACCTCATGATTTTTCAAGCCATTCTCGTGATTTCTGGGGGGCCCGACTCATGTTTTTGCAAGGTTTGAGGCTGGAAACACAGTGCGGATCCCAGCTGATCCCGGGGCAGGCAGGGAGCTGCTAACACAGCCCTCCACAAGAACCATCCCTTTTCAAACGACGCGAGCCCGACTGTCCTGGCTTATTCCCGAATGCCACGCCACACGACACCCCCTGCAGGCCATCGAGTGACAGGGCACGCCGCCACTCGGACACATGTTAGCGGTATCACCCCATTGGGAGGCTCCCACTGGCTGACCGAGCCCGAGGACAGGGGAACGGAACCTAGCAGCTCTCGCTTTATTAAATGATCCCTTCCAGACAGCGTGTCTGTGATTTCCCAGCCTCCCTGGGCCTATCTAAATGCAGACCTGATCCCCAAGCACCTCTTGGGGGCCTGAACCAGCCAGCACCCCAAAACGCCCAGCAGTCATGGGCAGGACCTGCTCCCGGCACATGGCCCCTGGCATGGCCCATCAGCACCCGGTGCCCAGCTCTGCCCCCATCCACCGGCCAGAATCTCTGCTGGGTTTGCTGCGTGTTTTGTTTCCTGCCGAGGATGATGAAACACACACGCACGTGCGTACACATGTGTACACACACACAAACATGCATGCACGCACACACAAACACACGCACGCAGAGACACATGCACACACACACACGTGCACGCACACACACGCACAGAGACACATGCACACGAGCACTCGTTCTGTGCCATGCCCCGCAGTGGCCTGGCAAGGCGATGGCAGGGATTCCTGGGGGAGGCACCAGGGCCGGGCCAACTTTCCACTGCACTGAGTGCTCTGTGCTTGGGGGTTTTTTGCTTCATTTGATGTCGCTCTTCAAAGCGAGAGGGAGACGCGGGCAGAGATTGGGCGGGGAGGGGGGAAGAGACACTCAGGGACTGGGGTGAGGACAGAGGCCGCTGCCAACCAAGCCAAGGCGCCATGGGGGCCTCCGAAGCTCCCTGCTGCCACTTCTCCCCGAGGGTGGTCTAGGGCAGACCCAGCGAAGTGGCGGCACAGGGAGCCAAGTGGGCTTGGCAGCTTCTCCCCCTGCATGCTTGGCACGGGCCTGCCGCCTCCAGGGTCACCCGCCTGCAAACACAGCGTCAGCCACACTGGGTGCTGGGCAACGTCTCGCCCACGGCACCCTCGCCAGGGCAGAGGGGTCCAGGCTGGGCTGGGTGCCACGTGCTGGGCGACCAGAACCCACACGCTGACGTGCCTGGATGGGGCCGTCAGCCCTGGGGGGCGTCCTGGTGACATGCACCCGGGCACCGTCTGGCTGCGGCCGCAGCTGCAGACGAGAAACCAACGGGCTTCCAGCCCGACTGGTTGGTGAGAGCCCGTCTGTGCCAGCCCAGGACACGAGGCACAAAGCTACTCGCTGCTTAGAAGACTGATCAAATGCTGCGCCTCGCTCTGGGCAGCGCCAGGAACATTCCCGCAGCCGCTTCTGTCTCAGAGCAGTCCAGGGAAAGCCCCGTCCCCACGGGCCCACCCATCTCTCAGCCCTGCACCGCAAGAGGAGGGCGCCCGGCCCGGGACGAAGGAGATCAGACAGCCCCAAAGCGCCTTGAGAATTAGCTAGAACCATATTCTGGGCTTGCCTATCCCGACAGCTGCCGAAGTGCTTCCCAACCCGGGGGCTGCCCTGTCAGCTGTAGATCTCCATCGCCTCCCACCACGCTCTGCACCGGAGCTGGGGATCTGCCCCTCCGGCCCTTACTCCTCAGGGACAAGCCATCCCGGCAAGGGAACAGTTCAAACCAAACAGCCTCATTCGGCCCTGTCCCAAAGAGAAACAAGACTGGGGGAGGGGGTCCCTTAAAGAGCCCTGGGGCGATGGAGAGGACCCTGGAGGGCTCATGGACACGGCCCTGTCCGAGACGGGGATCCGAACACGCCTTCCGCCAGCGGGAAGCCTTCGACCCGCATTGCGGCAGGGGTGCGCGCACCGTCCTACCTACGCAACCACAACTGCCTGTGCACGGAGCCCGGGCTTGGGGGTGCAGTGAGTGCACGTCTCGCTGTGGGTCCACTGGTCTGACCCCCCGGAGCTGCGAGGACTTGCACCAGGGGAGGGGCTGGCCCAGGTCAAACTCCAATTTGCCCTCCCAGCTGCAGAGCTCTGGCGGGAGGTGGCTGGGGCTAAACCCCCATTCTGGACCCAGGCCCAGATCCCCAGTGGGGCCCAGGGAGCCTTACCTCTCCCTGCCCAGTCACAACCAGGATGGAACGTGTGTCGGACTGTGCCCGTCACCCCCCAGCAATACCCCTATGACCCGGCGAGCCTCACTCCCGTTGCTTTCTCCCTGGACCCCGACCCCAACCCCAAATGTATGGGGGGGGGGACAGACTCCTCCCCACCTCGGCGCGCCCTTTGCATGGCCCGTCTTTAACACTCCCCCGCTACTGGCCCTAGAAGGGAAGCGGTTCCCCCCCCCCCGTGAAGATGCCAATTAAATCAAGACAAACTCTCTGCAAACGCTGCCCTCGCTCTGAGCGCCACGGCAGAGCCCTGGAGCCACGCACGAGCCGGGAGCCCAGGTACGCCCACATGGGCTGCAGCCGAGTGACCCCAGAGGAGCCTGGCGCCCAGCGCGTCCCCAGCGCCTACCCGCCAAGCCAGGGCCAGGTCTGCAGCGGAGCTGACAGAGCTGTGCCCATGTGCCCGCTGCAGATCTAGCCCCCAGTCGCTCTCCCGCCAAAGCTCAGCGCTTCTCCCAGGAATATCCCCACCCTGCTAACACCCATGCGGCTCCGCCAACCCTGCAGCAGCGTTCTGGCTTGGGGGCTCCCACCGAGGTATCGCACGTAACGGCAGCCCACGAGGACCAGCCCCTTCCTTGCCTGCTTCTGCAGCAGGGTTCTCCTGGGTGCTGGGGCCAGAAGGGACCAAGGCAACCGCGGGGCTGACCCGCATAACACAGGCTGGGGCATTTGGGCAGCCCCCACCGGCCACGCGGCTCCCCCCAAGTGGCTGACCCCTCCTGGCCCAGTGGGCCTGGCACGCAGGGGCCCAGAACAGATGCAAGAGGTGGACCTGGCCCCAGCCAGGAGCCTGCTCCCCCGTCCGCTCCCCGTCATTCTGCCGCTAGCTTCAGTGCGTTTACACTGGAGTCACGGGGGCAGAAACCCTGATCGCAAGCTGTGTCAATCAGCAGAGAGCCATTAAAGTCCATGGAACGACACCGACTTACCCATGCGTGCGTGTTGCCATGCCTGGAGCAAAGCCCCTTCCCCGTCCCAGCCGTGGGCCGTGTCTAGGGACCGGGGAGCCCGCGAGGGTTCGGAACGACGGGAAAGCACTCGAACGGCTTCCGTTCATTTGTCTGTTTGTTGGAGGGACGCGTTTGTGTCCCCCAGAGACGGCTCTGAACCCCGGCGCGCCGAGAAATTCAACCCCCTCCACTGCAACAAGCGCAGGGCGAGTCAAGGCGGACAGTCGCTCCTGCCTGGCTTTTGGGATCAGAGCTGCACCCCTTGCTAGGATCAAACGGAGAGAGCGTCCCCAGCTCCCCTCACACCGTAGGGCCCCCGAATGGGCCAAGCCCGGCCGGCGAGGAGACCAACACTGCCAGCACGAGCGCCCCGCCTGCGCAGCGCGGGCATGTCCTGTCCGACGGACAGAAGCCAGCAGCAATCCCCCGGCTATGGTGACATCCAGCGACCGGCAAGCGGGCCGAGTGCCTGGCGCCGACGCCAGCTTGGGCGTACCGCGGCTTGTAAACACCAGCCAAGTTGCGCTGCCCAGTTGCCGGCACTGCTGCCACAGAGCGTGCCCAAGCACGGAACCGGCCGGAGAAGGACATTGTGCCACTCCCCGGTGCGGTGCCCTGGTGACACGAACCAGCAGAGCGCTGTGACCGCGCCAGCTGCTCTGGTCTCCACAGGGAGAGAGCGGGGAGGTGGCAGGGGGGTGCCAGTCCCTGTCTCCCCAGCCAGGCACGCCTGGCAGAGCTCACCCAGTGACTGTCGGCGGAGCACGCCCCAAGCTCTGTCAAGCCGTCTGCTCCCCCCTGCAGCAGTCACACTGGGGCCGGATCCTCAGCTCACGTCAAGCAGCCCAGCTCCACTGGACCTGCTGGAGTGTGGCCGATTCACACCAGGTTAGGACCTGGCCCCACACACGATTGGGTCGAGTGGAAAACCCATGACGGGGACAAGGTTCATACAGTCACCATCAGGACAGGATCAGGGGCCAGGTTCCCATCTCAGCTACTCCACCAAAGTCAGCCGAGGTACACCGGCATTAAACCAGAGTGACTCCGGATTGGCCCCGGGGGCGAGCAGGACGTCCCTCGGCAATCCCCTCTCTGCCTCACGTCTCCCCCAGAAGCGGGACCCTCCCTCGGACGGGGTGAAAGGAAGGGCTGTGTTTGTTGTGAACGCTAGCAAAGGCCTCCATCCGTCCGGCTCCGGGCATGGACAAAAATAGAAGACAATAGACATAAGCAGCCAACAAATCTTAATGCAGACAGATTAACGAGCTCCCAAGGCAGCCGGGGAAATCTGAATGAGCCCGTGGCTGGCCAGACCCACAGCTGGCGTAGGGGGGCACTGGGGTGGCACCAGGGGAGGGCTCTGATGGGAGGCAGAGCAGGAGAGCCTGGCGGGAGGCTGGCGCGGGCACCAAGACCACAGCAAAGGCGTTTACACTGCTGCTGGGTTCCCCCCGTTCGCTCACAGGAGCCACCCGGCCCCTGCTGCCCCCTTTCCCATCACACTGAGCTGCAGAGAGTGGCTGCTTCCCACCTGGGGTGCCCTGCCCCCCTCACATTGCATGGGGCAGCCAGCCAGGGACGGAGACAGAGCCCCCGTCCCTCTGAGACAGTGACACTCACCCAGGGGACGGCCGGAGTCACCCCATGGACTCAGCCGGGGCAAACCCGGAACGCCCCCCCCCCCCTCCCCCAGCCGACCTGATCCGGTCACACTGGGGCAAACCCAGAGCAGCCCCCCGCCCCTGATCCAGTCACCCCAGGGCTAACCCAGAACAGCCCCCCCTGTCCCAGCCTGACCCTGATCCCGTCACCCCGGGGCAAACCCAGAACACCCCTGCCCCAGCCCGACCCTGATCCAGTCACCTCGGGGCAAACCCAGAACACCCCTCCTACAGCCCAACCCTGATCCAGTCACCCCGGGGCAAACCCAGAACAACCCCCTGAGCCTGGTTCCGGTAGCCCTGGGGTAAATCAGTTTTACCCCCATGCCCAGTCAGACCCAGCGCGCTCACGGGGTGCCTGGCTGGGCAGTGCCATCTGCGCAGCCCCAGCCCACAAGCACCAGTCGGGTGGTCTGACGTCCCGATACTATCGGACCATCCTGATATTAGGGACTTTGTCTCAGATCCACAACTATTCTCCCCCCCGGCCCGCCTGCCCCCAGCAGTGCCCCTGGCCCAGCACAAACCAGCCCTGCGCCAGGCTGGCTCCCCGCCCCTCATCCTACCTTCAGAGCCGGCTGCCTCGGCCGCAGCTCCCCATGCTGGCCGGCGGCCCCGGCCCGGCGCTCAGCTGCGGAGAAAAGGGGCGATTCTCCCCCCTGCCTGCGGCGGGAGGCTCGACAGAGCACACCAGAAACCCCCTCGCGCTGGCCCTCCCCCTGCGGCGCCCCCCGGCCCCTCTGCAGGGAACCAGAGCCTCTCGCTTCCCAGCGGTAACCTGAGGCGCTGGCAGAGCTGCACACAAGGGCACGGAGAGCGGCCGGCAGCCAAGCCCGGAGTCGCTGCCAGCTGGGAAGAGTTTTTATTCCAAACAAAAAAAAAAAACCTTCTTCCCTCCCCCACGCCCTCTCCCGCCCGGGCCGCCCGCCCCTCGGCCCCCAGCCACGCCGACCGCACGCTCCAGAAATTCCTAAAAATAATCTCCCAGCAAAGTAACAACTCAGCAGCTGGGGGAGCGGGGCGATTTCAGTCCCCAGGCAGCCGCAGGTCGCCAGGCGGACGGGGCAGCCTGGGTTCGGGGCGGGGGGGGGGACCCCAGCAGCCAGACGGGGGGCCCAGAGCTGCAAGAAGCAGGGCGAGGCACTGGTCCAGCAGTGAGCCCCCTCTCGCTCCCCACGGGATAAACACGCGTGGCACAGCCTGCTGGGACCGGCCGGGAGCTGGGCTCCGGGTGTGGGACGGGCCCCTCTGGGCCTCTTCCCTCATTAACCTCTAGGACCCCGGGACAGACGCTCCTCCAGCCCCCCTCCAGGGAGGGGGAGGGGAAGGGGGAAGGGAATGGCCCACCCACAGGAGAAGGGAGAGATGCAGGCCTGGGAACCCCAAGAGACGGTTCCAAAATGGATCTGAACCAGGCCCCCAAACCCGGCCAGGAGGGGATGTCAGTAGCTGGCCTGGCCATCATCAGCCCTCAGGATATGAAGTTTGCCAGGCCGGGTGCAGACGGCCTGGGGATGAGGGCTCTGGCGCTCCCGGAGGCTGAGAGTGGGCGCTGCCCAGGCATGGCAAACTGGCCTGCCTCACGACAAACTGGGGTACCACCAGCTCAGTCACCAGAAGGAGCAGCCCTGGGGCTGTGAAGGGGCTCACGACCCAGCCAGGCAGCGTTTGCAGCCTGAGCAGGGTACCAGGGCAGGAGGAATCCCAAACCGCACCACGCCCCTGTGCCCAGCGCGTGCCAGCCACTGGTTCGCACCTACGCCAATTCCTTGGCCCCCACTTAGCTGCCTCCTTTGGAGCCCTAAATAAATCCCACTACTAAACCACCGTCCACTTTGCCCCGGTGGCACGCCCGGGTCCCAGGTGCAGGGGAATGCCCTCTGTCCCTCGTCTGCCCGCCGCTGTGCCTCGCCCCCAGCTAGCCCCACGGCACTTCCTCCACCAGCGGGCAGGGGAGAGGGAGACAGGTCCCAGGTGCAGGGAATGCCCTCCGTCCCTCGCCTGCCCGCCGCCGTGCCTCGCCCCCAGCCAGTCCCACGGCATTTCCCCCACCAGCGGGCAGGGGAGAGGGAGCTGGGCTGGGAAGCTTTCTGGCAAACGGCCTCCGCTCCCTTCCAAGCACGAAGGCTCCTGGGTCAGCCAAACGCTGGAGCGCGGCAGCTCCAACCCAAACAGCCGCCGTTCCTGCTGGCCTCCGGCGCTGGGGCACAGGGGAGCCTGCAGCCGGCCATGTGCTGTCCCTGCCTTTCAAAACAAAGCCCCTTTGGGCACCCGGCAAAATCACAGAACTGGAAGGGACCTTGAAAGGCCATTGAGTCCAGTCCCCTGCACTCACCGCAGGACAAAGTACTGTCCCTGACAGGTCATTTTTGCCCCAGATCCCTAAATGGCCCCCTCAAGGATTGAACTCACAACCCTGGGTTTAGCGCGCACACACACACACACACCCCTCTCTCCTTGGCACCTGCAGCAACCTGGGCCGGTTGTCAGGCCGCGGCCGCTCACAGCAGAGGAGGAGCGACACAGAGCTCTTCTTCGGCGCTGGGGCCCACGGGAAGGTACGCCACGCCGCGCCACTCAATGGACACAGCTCACCGGACTGCAAGAGACATCTGAGGTGCCGCGGCCAGCGAACAGCTCAATTCCCAGACCTCAGGAGGCGCTCTGCGTATCCCCGAAAGCTTGTCTCTCTCCCCAACACAGGTTGGTCCAATCAAAGTTTTTCCCTCCCCCATCTTGTCTCTACCGTCCGTTGCCACATTTGCAGAATGAAATATTCCCAGTGCTCGTTTTGAACTGGCTGATTTTACACAATGGTGCGTCTCAGAACATGTGGCGTGACCACAACAGGTTAAAAAGGAAACATTTCCATCAACCAAAACTTTGTTTTTAAATTTCCCCTTGGAAAATGTCGACGTTTTCATGTTTCGCTCTGATTCAAAATGAAGCCGAGTTTCAAAATCTCCAAATCCTCCACGAGACGCAATTCCTGGTCTCTGCCCAACTCTAGCTTTGGACAACAAAAATCAGGGCCCATATGCTGTGAACAACAGGCACAATTGCTACAGGGGGGCAGCAGGGCTGGAAACCTGCTCTAAGCTCTCATCATTTGCAGGAACAAAGGCCTCTAACACTTGAGCTAAAGGAGCCTATCTGTAGCTAGCAGCAGTAGTAGCTCTTTTATCTTCCACTAGTGTCTTTCACGCTCTCTCCGACCCCATCAACTGCAGCCGATTGTAATGTTGTGTAACTGCACAAACGCTACAGGAAGAACACAGGCATTTTGTAGATCCAGCCCCCCCTCAACCCTAAGCGTCTCTGGCTTCCCCATGGGAGCTGCAGGCTCCAGCCCGAGAACGTCCCCAGGCCGTCAGACAGGCTGGGCGAGAGCAGGACGGCGGTGAACGACATTCTGTTTTGAAAGTTGAACCAAGTTAACGTTTGGCCAGCAGGAAGAGGGAACCTGGCCCCGCGTGGGGGTGCATGCGCCATATTCCACAGCTGGCACACAGCCAGCGCAGGAGCGGACATGCATGTGATGGGGCAGGAGACACTCTCGCCCAGTAGGGGGCAGCGCTGCATTGGCAAACTGTGGCCCCAATCCTTCAATCAGACCTGCATGAGCAGAGCTGCTCGGTTACCCCTGACCCCAGGTTACGGTCCCCGTCTCTTTGCTCCCGGCAGGGGCAGGATGTGCAGCTTGGCAGGCGGTGCTCCCTGGGGTTCCTGCCAAATCCCACAGACCCAGGCGGGTCAGGGAGTCGATCTGCAGAGTGCCCTGAGCCGCAGCCAACAGCTCGGAGGCTGATCCAAGCCGGGCCGGGCCGCACGCTCTGCAGGTTCGCTCGGCACTACCCTCCGGAGAGTATCCGGCAGCAGACAACGCTCCCTCGTTGCCCCAGGCGGCTCACAGCTTTCCACGAGGAGCTGAGACGGAGCCACTCCCCCAGAGGCTGCCGCAGCTTGCACACTGCTAACGATGCTTCCCCCTTCCTCCAAGGGGATCGCAAACCCGAGTGCTCTAGTCAGCCAGTCACTCGGCACGCAGGGCCGGGGAACTATGCTCAGGTCACAGATGGGGAAACCGAGGCACGGGCGACTAAGTGACTCGCCCACAGTGAGCCACCGACAGAGCTGGCAATTACTCATTAATAACAAGAAGAAATGACTCGCTAAGCCCCAAACGGGCTCTGTGCCGTAACGGACATGGCAGGAGATTAGGCAGGGCCCCTGCCCCAGCGAGCTCAGCCTATGTGAGCGTTTGGTGATGGAAAGCAGACCACTGGCTCCCAGGCCCGGCCCGTTACACAGCCCCCTTTCCTGCCTAGGTGGGGCGGAGACTTTGCGGGGCCCACATTCCTGTCGGGGCTGCAAGGGGCCACATTTTCAATAGTAGATCCCCACGCTATACGTGCGCTCAGCCGGACGAGCCTCCAGATGGCTGGAGAGCCGACGCTGCCCAGCTCGGAGGTACCTAGTACCTGCGGCAGCCTGGGGGGACGAATCAGCCCAATGTGAAAATCAGGGCCAGGCCGCGGCTCTGTTCTCAGCTCTGGGTTTCACGTCTCCGGAACGACCCCCACACGACCATCGGCGGTGGCTCTGCACCGTTCTGGCACGTGCCCAGACGCAGCCCGGCCATACCCAGCTGGTGCTGCCGCAGCCCCGGCCTCTCGCCTCCCTCACACAGACGGCCCTTCATGGGACGCACGCAGCTGCTGCAGCGCCGGGAGCACCCCCCCGATCGGCACGGCCGGCCCCTCTAAAAGAGGCCAGATGCCGAGCTGGTGTTCGGGAGGGGAGCGGCAGCCGGCGGATGGAGATTGTAAAGCAAGCCTCCCTCAGGTGCGTTTGCCTTGGCTGCCGCTCAAGCCAAGCCAATTAGGGCTACAGAAAACAGCTATTAAAAACCAAGGAGAAAAATCAGGTTCTCCCCCGCTGGGCCCCGGGTCCTCGTCAGGCTGAGCTCTGGCGCTATCGGGCCCAGCTGGCAGTGGGGCGGGAGGGGCTGTCAAAGGGCAGCCTTGTTTCAGAGCGAGTCTCTGCGGCACTTCCATCTCCCAGCATGCCCGGCCCCTGGGCTGGGGGGGCGCGGGCTGGGAGGACAATGGAGACCCCATTCCTGTCCCCCAACTCCCCCCGCCTCCCCAAAACCGCTGGGAGCCGGAGGCACTCAGCTCTGGGGGAAACCTGGCCCCAGGTGCATGGCACTGCGGAGGGGACGTGGGAACGGGGGCGGGGAAGGAAGGATCTAATTCATACCTGTAAACAGGACAGCAAGAGTGAGATCGCCCCGTCCCCGTCCCCACCCTCCGGCACTCCTTGGGCAGGTTAAAAACTACAACTCAACCACGGCACACAGCAAATGGAGTAAAAGCTGGCGAACGGCTCCTTCCCGAAATGGAGCTGTAAAGGGGTGTGACGAAGTGGGGGGTTCTCTTGGTTTTTCCAATGGTTTGCATGCAGAGGGGGTGGGACTCAGTGTCCCTGGGTGTTACTGGTTTCACAAGGGGAGGGGAGAGGGAGTTGTTGTTACAGAGGACCAGCGAGGGAACATGGAACCCAGGCCAATGGCCTGGAGCATGGAGACCCCAGCGACTGGTGACCTGGGGACTGGGAGGCCCAGCTCGGGAGTCACAGCCGGTTCTGGCCAGTGGGAGGACAATGGGCTGTGGGGAGAGGACCCCGGTGACCTGATCAGCCGGTTCTAGCCAGAGGGGCCAGAGGACAGAAAAGGGGAGAGGAGGCCCAGGCGACCCTGTTTATCTGGAGAGAAGCCAATGGACAGAGGCGGGGCCTGGGGCCGGTGATCTCAGATGCCCAGCTGGGAAGCAGGGGGGCTCTGGGCTGAAGAGGGGGAGCAGGCAGAGCCCACCTGGACGCAGGAAGACTGGGGTGTGTTGTGTTGAGGGAGGCCAGGCCTGAGGGCCCTGAGAGTTTCCTGTGCTGTGTTCAGATGCTCAATAAACCCTCCTGTGTTACGCTGGCTGAGAGTCGCTCTAGGCTAGAGAACAGGGGGCATTATTCCTTCTGGGAGTGGAGGGCCCGGGGAGTCCAGAGCGAGTGGACTCCCTGAAGGGGCCCACGGCGAGAAACAGACGTGCTAAGGCTCAGAGAGGTGCGGCTCCAGCAGGTGGAGGGGCCTGACCCCGAGAGAGAGTGGACTCCCGAGAAGGGTTGTCTCACTGAAGGGGGTTCCCCCCAGGGACTGCACGGGGCCAAGAGTGGGCACGATCTGTGAGTCCGTGACAAGGGGGATCCTCATCCAGAGGGTCTGTTTCCAGTGGGGTCCCGGCCGATAACATCCAGTCCTCACTGATCAAGTCTACAGCTGCCACGCAGGTTAGGGGAGCGGTAAATCCCGCACAGGGCAGGTTACTGATACCAAGCGATCTGGCCACTTGGTAAGCAACATAATACACATTTTAATACAGCGAAATGTAAACGTATCTACATCTGGGAACCAAGAATGCAGGCCAGACGTACAGGCTGGGGCCTGTCTGCTGGGAAGCCAGGACTCCGGACGGATAATCAGCAGACCAGGAGCTCCCAGCATGACATTGGCCCAAAGGGCTCATGCGATCCTGGGATACATCAACAGGGGAATCTCCAGCAGGAGCAGGGAGGTTGTTGTACCTCTGTGTTTGGTACTGGTGCGACTGCAGCTGGATTCCTGTGTCCAGTCCTGGGCCCACAGTTCACTGGGGAGGGTTCAGAGAAGAGCTACGAGAACAAGTAAAGGGTTAGAAAACCTGCCTTAAAGTGAGAGACTCACGGAGCTCGGACTATTACGCTTGACACAGAGACGGCTCAGGGGTGACTTGATCGATAAGAACCTACATGGGGGACAAGAAAGGCCTCGGCAGTCCAGCAGAGGAAGGTCGAACACGACCCAATGGCTGGAAGTTGAAGCCAGACAAATCCAGGCTGGAGATAAGGCACATTGTTAACGAGGGTCATTAACCACTGGAACAATGTACCGAGGGGTTCTCCATCCCTGACCATTGTTAACTCACAGGTGGCTGTTTTGCGAAGAGATCTGCTCTGGGGAGTCCTGGGGGAAGGTCTCTGGCCCGCGTTCTGCAGCAGGTCAGATTCGATGGTCACATTGGCCCTTTCTGGCTCTCAGGGCACCGTACAGAGAGCAGAGAACCCGGCCAGTCAGGCAGCGTCTCCCCCCTCTGACAGCAGAGAGAACGGAGATGATTTGCCCAAAGTCACATAGAGAGTCAGTGGCACGGGTACAAATAGAACCCAGGAGTCCTGGCTCCCAGTCCCTCTGCTCTGCCCTCTAGGCCCAGACACAAAGTACGTGGCTCTGCTCTCTCCTTCCCCCCAGCCCCTCTGATCCCTGCCGTGGCAGCGGCTGTGCCCGGGGAGTGGCCAGAACCCAGCTTCCCCAGCTCAGCGTCCTGCTGACAAAGGCAGAGGATGGAAAGGGAGCCACTTTCAGCTCCGTGTTGTGCTTGGCCCCAGGTTCAGGTCTCGCCCACGTTCGGGTCTCTCAGGGAGCAACGCAGCCTGCCAGCCGGGCGCTGCCAGCCAGGTGGCCCAGTGCAGGGATCCGGGGGGAGGAGGGGCATGGACCCCAATCACAGCCAGCACGGGCGGTAACGCAAAACGGTGAGACACACGGGTGTGACCCCAGGGCGGTCAGTGACATTACACCAGGCCTGTTTGCGCCCGGCGGCGCCCTGTCCCTTTAAACCAGGCAGGGAGGGCGAATCAAGGGGGCAGGGGCCCAGAACAGGTGGAGTTTGAAACCTAAGAGGCTGCAGCAGGACAGGAGCTCAGAGCAGCCCATGCTGGCACCATCACCCTCCAACAGCCCTGATGGAGCCAGGACTCCTGGGTTCTCTGAAGCTCTGTGGCCTTGGCACATTCCCTCCGTTTCTCCGGCTGTGGCCCCCAGGCACTGGGAGCTCTAGGCACCGGCGGCAAGGCCCCGCGGCGGGGTGCCCGGCTGGGGGCGTCTGCAGCAGGAACATTACGGAAAAGTCGTTGTTCTGAGCACGGGAGCGTTGCTAGACGCAGGCCAGACATATCGCAGTCCCGGCCCAGCGTGCCAGGGCCCCCGGCTCGAACGTCTGGCCCAGCTGGGGGTGGGGGGGGGGGGGGGTTGTTCTTTCCAAATCTACTCAACCACAGCTGAGAAACACAACACAACATTTGCGTGTGGCCCCAGTAAGGGGCTCCCCAGACCAGCCTTCGCTCTGCAGGGCACAAAGTCCCGTGGCTTTCTGAGAGGAGAGCGGTTGGGAGATGGGGCTGGGGCAGTGGGTGTGCTCTGCTCAGCCGCTGGGCCATGGAGGTTGGGGCTGGGGGCTCTGGGCCAGGGGCCCTGTGAAGGCAAAGCAGGCCTGCAGGCAGGAGGCGGGTGACTCTGGGCTCCAGGGGGTAGACCAGCACCCGCTCTCCAGCTGGAGCCCCCAGCGCAGGTCCCTGGCTGTCAGTGCCGTCACCCAGGGCTGGCCTGAGCTCCCAGCTGCAATGTTTACAGGAAAACTCTGGGGAGCCCCTGCTGGTGCCCGATGCGGAGGCTGGGCGCGCTGGGCTAAGGGGCAGGGGAGCCACAATCCCCCTTCAGTCAGGTTTCCCCACCCCGGCCCTGAGCTGATCGAGGCTCTGTGCCGTGGGCTTTCCGCACCCTCCTGCAGGCAGCCAGCGAGGAGCTTCAGACGTGCCCCTTTGCGTTTGCTCTGGCTCCCCGGACCTCACGGGCAGGGATGCCCCACGCACCCCCCCTTAGGAGGCTGGGCCCGTGGGGGCATAGAGAAGGGGGGGGCTGGGCTCCAGGCAAACACCTGCCAGCGTAGGGAGCCCAGGGCAGACTCCTGGGGACGCTCCAGTTTTGGGATGAGGGACCCGTGGCAGGACGGCCAAACTGCCCCTAGCCCAGTTCAACTGAACTCACAGCATCCACCGGGGATCTGCAAGAGCTGAACCGCATCCCTTTGAAGACTCGTCTTAAGTAAAGCCAGTTCCCGTCACCCCCCCTCGCCCTGCTCTCCCCCAACTAGCACGTGAACGGCTCTGGCTCCGTCCCGCCCTGCCAGCCCAGGTGTCTGGACACAGCTGGGACTTTGCACCACAGCTATTTCTGCCCCGCTGGAATAGCGGGCGCAGCGCCAGGGAGAACAAGCCTGCAGTGTGCGGCGGGCGTTTAACATGAGCAGAGAGCTGGGCTCCAGGAGACCTGCCCTGCCCCGCGCTACCTGCCAACCCCAAACAGCCTGGCCCCACCCCTGCTCCCTCCGTCGCTCGCTCTCCCCCACCTCACTCACTTTCACCGGCCTAGGGCAGGGGGTTGGGGTGCGGGAAGGGGTGCAGGCTCTGGCCTGGGGATTTGGAGTGTAGGAAGTGGCTCCGGGCTGAGCCTGGGACAGGGGGCTGGGGTGCAGGAGGGGGTGCAGGGTGCGGGCTCTGGGCTTGGGCAGGGGGTTGGGGGGCAGGCTCTGGGCTGGGGCCGAGGGGTTCGCAGTGTGCAAGGGGGCTCTGGGCTGAGCCTGGGACAGGGGAGTGAGGTGCCAGAGGGGGTTCAGGATCTGGGAGGGAGTTTGGGTGCAGAATGCGGGCTCTGGGCTGGGCATACGGGAAGGGATGAGAGGGGCAGCGCTTACCTCCAGCGGCTCCCAAAAGTGACAGGCACATCTTTCTGGCAGCGGCTCCTTGGTGGGGACACCAGGGGGTCTCCACACACTCCCCTGTCCATAGGAACCACCCCCACAGCTCCCATTGGCCACAGTTCCCAGCCAATGGGAACTGCAGAGCTGGCGCTCAGGGCAGGGGCAGCACACGGAGACCCCCTGCCCCTGCCCCCAGGGATGGAGCCGGCTGCTTCCGGGAGCGGCCCAGGGCCAGGGCAGGCAGGAAGCCGCCTTAGTCCTGCTGTGCTGCCAGACGGTTAGTGCCCAAAATCTCCCAGTCTGGCTTCAGCAGCCTCTGGAAGATAGGGCCTGATTCCAGGAGAGGGCCCAGCCTCCCGGGGAGGGGTGCGTGGGGCGTCCCTGCCCGAGGGGTCCGGACAGCTAGCAGAGGGTGGCCGGGGGGGGGGGGGGGGCGCAGGCCAGCCGGGGGGGACGGGGGGCTGGGGGGGCCGGGGGCCCGGGGTGGGACGGGAAAGGCCGGTCG